>NW_023994995.1:0-179991 GCF_015586225.1 Lucilia sericata
CAAAGACAGAACATTTTAGGGACAGTGACATTGACCGTGACCTTTCAAAAATTGTCGAAACTACTAGACTTTTTGGTAGTACCTACAATCAAACAAGACATTATATGTGGATTCGATTTCTGGACTGAATTTGGAGTGAAAATTTCTATTTCAGAAGTTGGGGAAATAGACTGTGTTGAATCCGATCCTGATAAACTAGTTTTAACTCAGTTACAAAAATTACAGCTTGATAAGGTAATAGCATCTTTTCCTAATTCAGAGACCGAGGGTTTGGGATGTACAACATTACTTGAACATCGAATAGACACCGGAGATGCGAAACCAATAAAGCA
The DNA here is from genome assembly GCF_015586225.1 of Lucilia sericata. Lineage (NCBI taxonomy): Eukaryota > Metazoa > Arthropoda > Insecta > Diptera > Calliphoridae > Lucilia > Lucilia sericata. The sequence goes on from NW_023994995.1 coordinate 333, forward strand.
GAGATATTATCCGATATCTCCTGCAGTAGAGAGACAACTTTGTTCCGAAATAGACAGAATGATCTCTTTAGGTGTTATTGAGGAATCTGCCAACTCTCCATGGTCTTCACCAACAGTGGTAGTCATTAAGCCAGGGAAAGTAAGGGATGTGTGTGGACAGCAGAAAACTTAATTCCGTGACAGTAAAGGACGCTTTACCCGATACCGAACATTGACGGACTTTTATCGAGACTTCCTTCAGTTTACTGCATTTCAAAATTGATTTGAAAGATGCCTTTTGGCAAATTAAACTGGAGGAAAAACTCAAGACCTAAGACCAGCTTTGTACAGTTCCTAATCGGCCATTGTACCAGTTAACAAGAATGCCGTTTGGACTGTGTAATGCACCGCAAACGTTGTGCAGACTAATGGACATTGTCATTCCGTATAAGTTGAAAACACATGTTTTCGTATACTGTAACGAATCTGACCTATGGCTCTAACTGAAAAGGGCTATGCTACCTAAATGTACCGGCCGTGCTCAGGGAAATTGGGATGGTGTTCTTGTCCCTTCCCAGAAAGACTTAGTTTCACCACATTAATCTAAAAGTTAGGTAGCTACTTTAAATATCGACCAAAACAAAAAAAATTATTAAACAAAATGAAATTAAAGCCGAAGAAATGGTTGAAGCAGCTTGGCCGAAGAGGTTAAGATGTTATCCCCTCTTCAAATTTCTTCACCCACCCAATACCTTGCTATCTATGTTTAAAATAATTCCCAGATAGCCCAAAAATTCACCTACCTACTACTGACCTTAACCTTTCATAAAATTAAAAATTCAAAAATTTAGCAATTCATTTTCTCATATAAAGTTATATTCATCTCATATTCAAAATTCGAAATAAATTTATTAAACATTATATGTTCTTATTAAATATGTATTAACAAAATTTTAAGTATATAGTTTAGTATTAGTTAATCATGTATGTAAAAAAATTTAAATTTTAATTTAACATAGAACTGTAAAAAAAATGTATTGTTTACATGTTATTTTTCAATATTTTTGTTTTGTTTACATGTTAATAACCTAAAAGATACACATAAACACTCAAGGTCGTTATGTTAAATTCAAATATTATATATAATCAAAAGTAAATAATGTTATTAACAGAAAACAATAAACCAGTTGAATAAATTCAAAATAATTTCAATGAAAATAAATGTTATTAACAATTAACAGAGTTTACCAAGAAAAATCAATTAATTTCTGTACGTAAATGTTAATAACATAAAATTCTAAATTTTATAAAAGCTAACTTGAACAAAATATGTTAATTGCAAATGAAAAGTTATTATTTAGTTAACATGTTACTAACATAAGCTATGTTGTTAACATACATTATAAATGTTCACTGTTAACATATCAATTTATGTTAGTATTTAAATATGGAAAATGTTTACCAATAAATGTGTTATGTGGAGTGAAAATTCATTAATAAAATATATATTTATACAAACTCACCAAATTATCATCCCTCGAAGACTTACAGGCCTGTTGTCCTCCGGAATCTTGAGCTGTTGTTATTAAATTTTAATGTAAATTTTCACTCAATAAATTTGTATAAAATTGTGTGTTTTTTTTTCGATATAAAATATTCTAACATTAACTGGATTAACAGAAAGCTCAAATCATGTTGTTAACATAAATATATAACAAAACAAATAAAAATGTAAATAAAGTTAATATAAAACAATATTTTAACAGAAAAATTGAAAAAAAAAATCCTTCATTACTTTATGTCAAATTCAGGTTAAAATAATAAAATTACGTTATGTAATCAAACGACAATTCAGGGTATATTATATAATTCCGGTTATGCTGGCATACTTTTAGGCAGTAATAATAAATCTCGGCCAGAAACAAATTAATTATTTCCTTATGCAGAAAAGCAAAGATGTTTTGATTTGGTTGTTAAAATTTGTAATAAACTACACGAAGAATGCTTTCAAAATAATTTAAATATAGAAAAGATAAAAATTTATAAAAAAAAAAACTGCCAAAAGTCCCTATGATTCCAAAATTTAAGGTGTAATGTGCTGGTTTGATGAAAGTCTGGATAATTTATATCAACTAGATATTTCGAATTTTAAATATGTCTGGTTTCTTATTGATGTTGGAGTATTATTATAGTCTTCCAAGGAGAAAATATTGATTTTGAATTGAAATTAATGACAGGCATTTAAAAGTTATCCAGGTCCTTGTACTGTTTAAGGACATAGGACCTGGTGTAACAAAGAGAGTCTCTATAAAAACGAAAAAATGAAAAAAAATCTATTAACAAAAAAAAAACTAGATATTCATTAATTTGCTTAATCTTACCAAAGCTTCTAATCTTCTCGAGGATTAAGTAATACAATATAGTAAATTTACTTTCTCCTTGAAACTATTTTCGATGAAATTTCAAACAATTAAAAATATTTAAATTTAAATTTTCAACACACAAAATAAAAGAAAACTTTATCCACACAGAAAAATGAAATTTTACAAATGATATTAAATTCAAAATTACTGATAAAATTTTTAAAACGAAATTTCATGGCCAATTTGTTGGAAATAATTTTGAATTTGGAAAATGGTAAAAGTCAGTTGTAAATTTGTTCCTGTTTATCCAATATCTGTTCTAATAGCCTCACAAAACAGGTACAGTTTTGAAGTAATGCCTTCAAAAAACTGGAGCTGTAAAAGGCTAATAAAATAATATCTTCGAAAAGAGTCACATACATACATATATTATATGATCAAAGCCATATATCCTTGGCATGGTATATACCCTTGCCATTAGTGTCAATGTCCTGTAATTCATAATATACATTGCCCACTCTGCGCAAAACTTTTGATTTTACACCAATTGGTGCTAGCTTAGCATTGAAGTGATCGTTTTTAGAGCTCTGATTAAAAGTCCGTCTGTACACGTCTTGTCCGACATAAAAATCTTTTGTCCGAGATCGTAAATTATAAGTCCGCACGTTTTTGTCGTATGCTTTACGCATATATTCTTTAATTTTGTCGCGTATTAAAACAAATTCGTCTTGTCGTTCCAAAAATGCGTCCGTTTCCGCCAAAATGTTAAGTTTGCGTAAAATTTCGTAGTCTTTCCCATTTGTAATCATATTTTGTCCGAAAACAATTTGATAAGGCGTTCTGCCTACCGATTGGTGTATACTGTTACGGAGAGAACAATTGATGCTAGGTATATACAAGTCCCATTCTCGTTGGTCGTCTCTGACGTAACTTCGCAATGCCTCATTAATTGAACGATTTACTCTTTCACTGGCATTGGATTGAGGACTGTAAACCGCGGTTAAAACATGTTCTACACCGTTCTTTTTAAGAAAATTCTCAAAATCTTTGCTCTTGAATTGAGACCCGTTATCAGAGACAATAGTCTCTGGTACACCGTAACAATTAAAAATGTCTGTCCGTAAATACTCAATAATTTGTTTAGAAACTAATTTTTTTAAAGGTTTTAGAAAACAAAATTTTGAAAAATGGTCCAAAACTATCAATATCCCTATGTGTCCAGATTTAGTCCGGGGTAAGGGTCCAATTAAGTCTATATATAAACGTTGAAAAGGTCTGTCAGTCGTTACCATCTTACCCAATGGTGGTCTTGTAGTCATTGTCGGTGTCTTTGATGTCTTGCACAAGTCACAATTTACGATATAAGTCTTTACGTCCGTAACAAGTCCTGGCCAATAAAAATAACGTCTAATTCGCTCTAAAGTCTTGGCAATGCCACTATGTGCAGATTTTGGTATATCATGAGCAGTATAAATAATGTCATGGCGTAATTCTTCAGGCACAAAAAGTCTCCAACTGTTCGATTCATCTAACTCTCCTGAAGAAAATTGTATCCTTTTATAAATAAATTTGTCAATTACCTTAAAATCTGGTAATTCTGAGGAAGAAAATTCCTCCCGTAGCCTATTATACTCGGCACTATTGAAAGCTTCTGATTCTAAATTAATTGATGGTAAACTATCTAATTCTAAAGTTTCAACAAAAACTTCGCCTTCATGGGCACGAGACAAGGTATCTGGCACTACATTATCCTTGCCACTTCGGTGTTCAATAGAAAAGTTGAATCCTTGCAATTTCAAGGACCATCTTGCTAACCTACCAGATAAATCGCGTTGGTTCATGAGCCATTTAAGGCTCGCGTGATCAGTGACCACCTTAAATTCTTGCCCTTCTATATATGGCCTAAACTTTTTAATTGCCATTACCACGGCAAGGCACTCAAGCTCTGTAATCGTGTAATTTCGCTGTGCTTTGTTAAGTTTCTGCGACATATATGCAATGGGTCTTTCAGTATTATCGTTGTCCTTCTGCGCTAATACTGCCCCTATACCATGTGTACTAGCGTCACATTGTAAAATAAATGGTTTTCCGTAGTCAGGGTGAACAAGTAATGGTGCAGACGTCAGTCTGGTCTTTAATTTATTGAATGCCACTTGGGCTTCTTCAGTCCACTTGAATGTCTTCTTCTTGGTCAGCAGTTCTGTCAGTGGGAAAGTAATTGTAGAATAGTCCTGTATGAAACGTCGGTACCACCCTGTCATTCCCAAAAATCGTCGTAAGTGTCGAATAGATTGTGGTACCGGAAAGTCCTGTATTGCCCTAACTTTGTCGTCGTCCACCTGTAAAGTCCCGTTCCCTACAACGTATCCAAGATACTTTACTTTGTTAAGAGCAAAATGACTCTTTTTAACATTTATTGTCAATCCTGCTTTCCTCAGTTGGGTAGCAACCTCCATAAGATGTGTCAAATGTTCGTCGAAGTTTGCCGAAACTATTAAAAGGTCATCAAGGTATACGAAAACATGTGTTTTCAACTTATACGGAATGACAATGTCCATTAGTCTGCACAACGTTTGCGGTGCATTACACAGTCCAAACGGCATTCTTGTAAACTGGTACAATGGCCGATTAGGAACTGTAAAAGCTGTCTTAGGTCTTGAGTTTTCCTCCAGTTTAATTTGCCAAAAGGCATCTTTCAAATCAATTTTTGAAATGCAGTAAACTGAAGGAAGTCTCGATATGTCCAAATGTATAAGTTCATGTCGGATCTCATTTCTGAGATTGCGTACCAAAATGGCACATAGGTTTGCGTCCGAAATAGGGGATTTTAATTTAGATGTCATAGCCGAAATTGAATCATAGAAGTCGTCAAAATTTTCACCAGTCCTTTGTTTTCGTCTGTGAATGTCCTCCATGACGTCAAAGTCATTGTAGTCGCCCTTATATTGATCACGTAAGGCGCGGGTGAGTGCAAACCAATCCAATTCATTGTCGCATCTATGGTAGCGCCAGTACCAATCTAACGCTTTGCCTTCAAATAGTCCATGGGCGTGTCTGCACAATAGGTCAAAGTTACCGTTCAAATTGTTCGTTGTTAGTACGTTAATTCGGTATATAAACTCGTCCACGGTCATTTGGTCGTCACATCCAGTAAATTTAATACGCCAATTGCGTATAATATTGGATACCTTTTCTCCAACAAAAGGTTCCTGATTAAAGTTCGACCTAGCAGAACTATCCGGAGGATTATCGTCCCGAGATCTCGTATTTGGAGATTCAGAACTAGTATTAGTCACATTCATTTCCTGTACTATGGATCTAAGTTCATTTCTCACAAAATCGGTCATTTCACTGCGAAAAGTGCCCAATGAAATTGAAATCATTTGAGCAATTTCCTGCCTATTATTGTCATTTCCGGTATTAGATTGACCACCACTAGCCTTAGGATTCCTACTTTTCGATCGCGATGTACTTTGTGTCACATTGGAATCTTCCACCGGAATTGTGAAACTACAATTCGCCGGTTCATCCATACTCATTAAGTTTTCACGACTACGCGTAAGTGGCATTATTTCAATCAATAAGTTTAAAAGTAAACAATCAATAAATGTTAAAAATTTTACTACTCAGTTAAGATCAAAATAATAGGTACACAAAAAAAAAATAAAAACTATGTATATAAAAATATTGACCAAGCCTTACTTCAAACACAAAAATAATAATAAAGAATTTACTCATATTTAGAACAGGTATAAATTGAACTTGTCACCATTCAAAATATAATTCCTAATTCTAATTACAAATAAAAAAAAAACTAAAATAAACTACAGTAAGATTAGTATGAGAGTAAGTATTCAGAAAAAAATCCAAAAACAAAAATCTCAATCATATTTCCTCCTAAGGTATAATTTTGAAACTTAAAAGAAAATAAAATAAATAAACCGAAATAATATGTAAGATTTCCCGAGTAAGATTTCAAATTACATAGATCCAAAATCAAAAAATCTCAAAAGAAAACATAACATTTAGTAGAAAAACCCATCCCTGAAATCATTTGGTCAAAATTTGCCAAAAAAATATTTTGATAAATTCCAAAATCCAAAAATGATTATAAGAAATGACAAAAACAAACAAAAAAAAAATTAAGAAAATAGTCGACATCACGGAAGTTAAAGATATTAAGAGGATGCATCAGCATGGAGCTGTTAGTAAAATTTGAGAATTATTCATATAAAAATGAAAATAGAATCTACTGATGCCCCACGTTGGGCGCCATTTAAATTTATGTAACGAATCTGACCTATGGCTCTAACTGAAAAGGGCTATGCTACCTAAATGTACCGGCCGTGCTCAGGGAAATTGGGATGGTGTTCTTGTCCCTTCCCAGAAAGACTTAGTTTCACCACATTAATCTAAAAGTTAGGTAGCTACTTTAAATATCGACCAAAACAAAAAAAATTATTAAACAAAATGAAATTAAAAGCCGAAGAAATGGTTGAAGCAGCTTGGCCGAAGAGGTTAAGATGTTATCCCCTCTTCAAATTTCTTCACCCACCCAATACCTTGCTATCTATGTTTAAAATAATTCCCAGATAGCCCAAAAATGCACCTACCTACTACTGACCTTAACCTTTCATAAAATTAAAAATTCAAAAATTTAGCAATTCATTTTCTCATATAAAGTTATATTCATCTCATATTCAAAATTCGAAATAAATTTATTAAACATTATATGTTCTTATTAAATATGTATTAAACAAAATTTTAAGTATATAGTTTAGTATTAGTTAATCATGTATGTAAAAAAATTTAAATTTTAATTTAACATAGAACTGTAAAAAAAATGTATTGTTTACATGTTATTTTTCAATATTTTTGTTTTGTTTACATGTTAATAACCTAAAAGATACACATAAACACTCAAGGTCGTTATGTTAAATTCAAATATTATATATAATCAAAAGTAAATAATGTTATTAACAGAAAACAATAAACCAGTTGAATAAATTCAAAATAATTTCAATGAAAATAAATGTTATTAACAATTAACAGAGTTTACCAAGAAAAATCAATTAATTTCTGTACGTAAATGTTAATAACATAAAATTCTAAATTTTATAAAAGCTAACTTGAACAAAATATGTTAATTGCAAATGAAAAGTTATTATTTAGTTAACATGTTACTAACATAAGCTATGTTGTTAACATACATTATAAATGTTCACTGTTAACATATCAATTTATGTTAGTATTTAAATATGGAAAATGTTTACCAATAAATGTGTTATGTGGAGTGAAAATTCATTAATAAAATATATATTTATACAAACTCACCTAATTATCATCCCTCGAAGACTTACAGGCCTGTTGTCCTCCGGAATCTTGAGCTGTTGTTATTAAATTTTAATGTAAATTTTCACTCAATAAATTTGTATAAAATTGTGTGTTTTTTTTTTTTGATATAAAATATTCTAACATTAACTGGATTAACAGAAAGCTCAAATCATGTTGTTAACATAAATATATAACAAAACAAATAAAAATGTAAATAAAGTTAATATAAACAATATTTTAACAGAAAAATTGAAAAAAAAAAATCCTTCATTACTTTATGTCAAATTCAGGTTAAAATAATAAAATTACGTTATGTAATCAAACGACAATTCAGGGTATATTATATAATTCCGGTTATGCTGGCATACTTTTAGGCAGTAATAATAAATCTCGGCCAGAAACAAATTAATTATTTCCTTATGCAGAAAAGCAAAGATGTTTTGATTTGGTTGTTAAAATTTGTAATAAACTACACGAAGAATGCTTTCAAAATAATTTAAATATAGAAAAGATAAAAATTTATAAAAAAAAAAAACTGCCAAAAGTCCCTATGATTCCAAAATTTAAGGTGTAATGTGCTGGTTTGATGAAAGTCTGGATAATTTATATCAACTAGATATTTCGAATTTTAAATATGTCTGGTTTCTTATTGATGTTGGAGTATTATTATAGTCTTCCAAGGAGAAAATATTGATTTTGAATTGAAATTAATGACAGGCATTTAAAAGTTATCCAGGTCCTTGTACTGTTCAAGGACATAGGACCTGGTGTAACAAAGAGAGTCTCTATAAAAACAAAAAATGAAAAAAAAATCTATTAAAAAAAAAAAACTAGATATTCATTAATTTGCTTAATCTTACCAAAGCTTCTAATCTTCTCGAGGATTAAGTAATACAATATAGTAAATTTACTTTCTCCTTGAAACTATTTTCGATGAAATTTCAAACAATTAAAAATATTTAAATTTAAATTTTCAACACACAAAATGAAAAGAAAACTTTATCCACACAGAAAAATGAAATTTTACAAATGATATTAAATTCAAAATTACTGATAAAATTTTTAAAACGAAATTTCATGGCCAATTTGTTGGAAATAATTTTGAATTTGGAAAATGGTAAAAGTCAGTTGTAAATTTGTTCCTGTTTATCCAATATCTGTTCTAATAGCCTCACAATACCTTGATGACCTTTTAATAGTTTCGGCAAACTTCGACGAACATTTGACACATCTTATGGAGGTTGCTACTAGGGTGATCGATTCGATTTTTCAACCGGTTTTAAAACCGGTTTTTTCTGCATTACCAGTGTCGGTTTTTTCTTAATGTTGATTTTTCGAATATCGAATAACACGGTTTTTTCACTTTTTAAAACCCGGTTTCGAATACTTTTATTTGCTTTGTATTCAAAGATTATTTAAATGAAATTTTTAAGTAAATAATAATACAGCCCGTCTAAATTTTAAAAATATTCGGGTCGAGGAACTAGAGTATATTTTTCTACAGCTCTTTTGGTTAAACTTTTTTGATTTTCCTAATTAATTAAAAAAAATTATTTGTAAAATGGATAACTGTTTGATAAAATTTAGCAATCTTAAGATTATATTCCAATTACAATAATTAATTTACGGCTGAAATTTTATGGAAGTGTTGGAATGCCTATGCAAATTTCCTAAACAGGGCTTTTAAAATAAGCTAGGATTACATAGTACCTTATGTTTAACAGAAGTGTCCCATTTTTTTCCTAATTTTTTTATATTAAAGAAATAATGTAAATCAGACGACTAGATCTAAAGTTATAATCTTTTAAACTGTTAAAAATCATTTCGGGCCATGTTTTATTAATCAAATTTAAACATAAACATTAAGTTTTTCAAATTAAAATATTTTTTTTTAATTGTAATGAAAAACCGGTTAACCGGTTTTTTCTGAATTTGAAAAATATCAACCGGTTTTTTTTAAATGTCAACTATTCGAACTATTCGAAAACCGGTTTTTGGAAAATGTCGAATAATCGATCACCCTAGTTGCTACCCAACTGAGGAAAGCAGGATTGACAATAAATGTTAAAAAGAGCCATTTTGCTCTTAACAAAGTAAAGTATCTTGGATACGTTGTAGGGAACGGGACTTTACAGGTGGACGACGACAAAGTTAGGGCAATACAGGACTTTCCGGTACCACAATCTATTCGACACTTACGACGATTTTTGGGAATGACAGGGTGGTACCGACGTTTCATACAGGACTATTCTACAATTACTTTCCCACTGACAGAACTGCTGACCAAGAAGAAGACATTCAAGTGGACTGAAGAAGCCCAAGTGGCATTCAATAAATTAAAGACCAGACTGACGTCTGCACCATTACTTGTTCACCCTGACTACGGAAAACCATTTATTTTACAATGTGACGCTAGTACACATGGTATAGGGGCAGTATTGGCGCAGAAGGACAACGATAATACTGAAAGACCCATTGCATATATGTCGCAGAAACTTAACAAAGCACAGCGAAATTACACGATTACAGAGCTTGAGTGCCTTGCCGTGGTAATGGCAATTAAAAAGTTTAGGCCATATATAGAAGGGCAAGAATTTAAGGTGGTCACTGATCACGCGAGCCTTAAATGGCTCATGAACCAACGCGATTTATCTGGTAGGTTAGCAAGATGGTCCTTGAAATTGCAAGGATTCAACTTTTCTATTGAACACCGAAGTGGCAAGGATAATGTAGTGCCAGATACCTTGTCTCGTGCCCATGAAGGCGAAGTTTTTGTTGAAACTTTAGAATTAGATAGTTTACCATCAATTAATTTAGAATCAGAAGCTTTCAATAGTGGCGAGTACAATAGGCTACGGGAGGAATTTTCTTCCTCAGAATTACCAGATTTTAAGGTTATTGACAAATTTATTTATAAAAGGATACAATTTTCTTCAAGAGAGTTAGATGAATCCAACAGTTGGAGACTTTTTTGCCTGAAGAATTACGCCATGACATTATTTATACTGCTCATGATATACCAAAATCTGCACATAGTGGAATTGCCAAGACTTTAGAGCGAATTAGACGTTATTTTTATTGGCCAGGACTTGTTACGGACGTAAAGACTTATATTCTAAATTGTGACTTGTGCAAGACACCAAAGACACCGACAATGACTACAAGACCACCATTGGGTAAGATGGTAACGACTGACAGACCTTTTCAACGTTTATATATAGACTTAATTGGACCCTTACCCCGGACTAAATCTGGACACATAGGGATATTGATAGTTTTGGACCATTTTTCAAAATTTTGTTTTCTAAAACCTTTAAAAAAATTAGTTTCTAAACAAATTATTGAGTATTTACGGACAGACATTTTTAATTGTTACGGTGTACCAGAGACTATTGTCTCTGATAACGGGTCTCAATTCAAGAGCAAAGATTTTGAGAATTTTCTTAAAAAGAACGGTGTAGAACATGTTTTAACCGCGGTTTACAGTCCTCAATCCAATGCCAGTGAAAGAGTAAATCGTTCAATTAATGAGGCATTGCGAAGTTACGTCAGAGACGACCAACGAGAATGGGACTTGTATATACCTAGCATCAATTGTTCTCTCCGTAACAGTATACACCAATCGGTAGGCAGAACGCCTTATCAAATTGTTTTCGGACAAAATATGATTACAAATGGGAAAGACTACGAAATTTTACGCAAACTTAACATTTTGGCGGAAACGGACGCATTTTTGGAACGACAAGACGAATTTGTTTTAATACGCGACAAAATTAAAGAATATATGCGTAAAGCATACGACAAAAACGTGCGGACTTATAATTTACGATCTCGGACAAAAGATTTTTATGTCGGACAAGACGTGTACAGACGGACGTTTAATCAGAGCTCTAAAAACGATCACTTCAATGCTAAGCTAGCACCAATTGGTGTAAAATCAAAAGTTTTGCGCAGAGTGGGCAATGTATATTATGAATTACAGGACATTGACACTAATGGCAAGGGTATATACCATGCCAAGGATATATGGCTTTGATCATATAATATATGTATGTATGTGACTCTTTTCGAAGATATTATTTTATTAGCCTTTTACAGCTCCAGTTTTTTTAAGGCATTACTTCAAAACTGTACCTGTTTTGTGAGGCTATTAGAACATATATTGGATAAACAGGAACAAATTTACAACTGACTTTTACCATTTTCCAAATTCAAAATTATTTCCAACAAATTGGCCATGAAATTTCGTTTTAAAAATTTTATCAGTAATTGTGAATTTAATATCATTTGTAAAATTTCATTTTTCTGTGTGGATAAAGTTTTCTTTTTATTTTGTGTGTTGAAAATTTAAATTTAAATATTTTTAATTGTTTGAAATTTCATCGAAAATAGTTTCAAGGAGAAAGTAAATTTACTATATTGTATTACTTAATCCTCGAGAAGATTAGAAGCTTTGGTAAGATTAAGCAAATTAATGAATATCTAGTTTTTTTTTTGTTAATAGATTTTTTTCATTTTTCGTTTTTATAGAGACTCTCTTTGTTACACCAGGTCCTGTGTCCTTAAACAGTACAAGGACCTGGATAACTTTTAAATGCCTGTCATTAATTTCAATTCAAAATCAATATTTTCTCCTTGGAAGACTGTAATAATACTCCAACATCAATAAGAAACCAGACATTAATTCGAAATATCTAGTTGATATAAATTATCCAGACTTTCATCAAACCAGCACATTACACCTTAAATTTTGGAATCATAGGGACTTTTGGCAGTTTTTTTTATAAATTTTTATCTTTTCTATATTTAAATTATTTTGAAAGCATTCTTCGTGTAGGTTTATTACAAATTTTAACAACCAAATCAAAATATCTTTGCTTTTCTGCATAAGGAAATAATTAATTTGTTTCTGGCCGAGATTTATTATTACTGCCTAAAAGTATGCCAGCATAACCGGAATTATATAATATACCCTGAATTGTCGTTTGATTACATAACGTAATTTTATTATTTTAACCTGAATTTGACATAAAGTAATGAAGGATTTTTTTTTAATTTTTCTGTTAAAATATTGTTTTATATTAACTTTATTTACATTTTTATTTGTTTTGTTATATATTTATGTTAACAACATGATTTGAGCTTTCTGTTAATCCAGTTAATGTTAGAATATTTTATATCGAAAAAAACACACAATTTTATACAAATTTATTGAGTGAAAATTTACATTAAAATTTAATAACAACAGCTCAAGATTCCGGAGGACAACAGGCCTGTAAGTCTTCGAGGGATGATAATTTGGTGAGTTTGTATAAATATATATTTTATTAATGAATTTTCACTCCACATAACACATTTATTGGTAAACATTTTCCATATTTAAATACTAACATAAATTGATATGTTAACAGTGAACATTTATAATGTATGTTAACAACATAGCTTATGTTAGTAACATGTTAACTAAATAATAACTTTTCATTTGCAATTAACATATTTTGTTCAAGTTAGCTTTTATAAAATTTAGAATTTTATGTTATTAACATTTACGTACAGAAATTAATTGATTTTTCTTGGTAAACTCTGTTAATTGTTAATAACATTTATTTTCATTGAAATTATTTTGAATTTATTCAACTGGTTTATTGTTTTCTGTTAATAACATTATTTACTTTTGATTATATATAATATTTGAATTTAACATAACGACCTTGAGTGTTTATGTGTATCTTTTAGGTTATTAACATGTAAACAAAACAAAAATATTGAAAAATAACATGTAAACAATACATTTTTTTTACAGTTCTATGTTAAATTAAAATTTAAATTTTTTTACATACATGATTAACTAATACTAACTATACTTAAAATTTTGTTTAATACATATTTAATAAGAACATATAATGTTTAATAAATTTATTTCGAATTTTGAATATGAGATGAATATAACTTTATATGAGAAAATGAATTGCTAAATTTTTGAATTTTTAATTTTATGAAAGGTTAAGGTCAGTAGTAGGTAGGTGAATTTTTGGGCTATCTGGGAATTATTTTAAACATAGATAGCAAGGTATTGGGTGGGTGAAGAAATTTGAAGAGGGGATAACATCTTAACCTCTTCGGCCAAGCTGCTTCAACCATTTCTTCGGCTTTTAATTTCATTTTGTTTAATAATTTTTTTTGTTTTGGTCGATATTTAAAGTAGCTACCTAACTTTTAGATTAATGTGGTGAATCTAAGTCTTTCTGGGAAGGGGACAAGAACACCATCCCAATTTCCCTGAGCACGGCCGGTACATTTAGGTAGCATAGCCCTTTTCAGTTAGAGCCATAGGTCAGATTCGTTACATAAATTTAAATGGCGCCCAACGTGGGGCATCAGTAGATTCTATTTTCAATTTTATATGAATAATTCTCAAATTTTACTAACAGCTCCATGCTGATGCATCCTCTTAATATCTTTAACTTCCGTGATGTCGACTATTTTCTTAATTTTTTTGTTTGTTTTTGTCATTTCTTATAATCATTTTTGGATTTTGGAATTTATCAAAATATTTTTTTTGGCAAATTTTGACCAAATGATTTTAGGGATGGGTTTTTCTACTAAATGTTATGTTTTCTTTTGAGATTTTTTGATTTTGGATCTATGTAATTTGAAATCTTACTCGGGAAATCTTACATATTATTTCGGTTTTATTTATTTTATTTTCTTTTAAGTTTCAAAATTATACCTTAGGAGGAAATATGATTGAGATTTTTGTTTTTGGATTTTTTTTCTGAATACTTACTCTCATACTAATCTTACTGTAGTTTATTTTAGTTTTTTTTTTTATTTGTAATTAGAATTAGGAATTATATTTTGAATGGTGACAAGTTCAATTTATACCTGTTCTAAATATGAGTAAATTCTTTATTATTATTTTTGTGTTTGAAGTAAGGCTTGGTCAATATTTTTATATACATAGTTTTTATTTTTTTTTTTTGTGTACCTATTATTTTGATCTTAACTGAGTAGTAAAATTTTTAACATTTATTGATTGTTTACTTTTAAACTTATTGATTGAAATAATGCCACTTACGCGTAGTCGTGAAAACTTAATGAGTATGGATGAACCGGCGAATTGTAGTTTCACAATTCCGGTGGAAGATTCCAATGTGACACAAGTTACATCGCGATCGAATAGTAGGAATCCTAAAACTAGTGGTGGTCAATCTGATACCGGAAATGACAATAATAGGCAGAAAATTGCTCAAATGATTTCAATTTCATTGGGTATCCAATATTATACGCAATTGGCGTATTAAATTTACTGGATGTGACGACCAAATGACCGTGGACGAGTTTATATACCGAATTAACGTACTAACAACGAACAATTTGAACGGTAACTTTGACCTATTGTGTAGACACGCCCATGGACTATTTGAAGGCAAAGCGTTAGATTGGTACTGGCGCTACCATAGATGCGACAATAAATTGGATTGGTTTGCACTCACCCGCGCCTTACGTGCATGGAGGACATTCACAGACGAAAACAAAGGACTGGTGAAAATTTTGACGACTTCTATGATTCAATTTCGGCTATGACATCTAAATTAAAATCCCCTATTTCGGACGCAAACCTATGTGCCATTTTGGTACGCAATCTCAGAAATGAGATCCGACATGAACTTATACATTTGGACATATCGAGCGTAGCACATCTTCGTCGTGAAGTTAAGCGACATGAAAAGTTCGTAAAGGACATTAGTGGACATGATTTTCGTAAACCTGTTAAAGCTCGCGTAGCTGAAATGAGTATTCCAAATATGGAATCAGATATTTCAGAGGAAAGTGATCCAGTGTTAGAGGTATGTGCAGTTCGTGGGGAGAACAAATGTTGGAACTGTGAAAAACCAGGACATAATTATTTTGACTGTTTGGACATTCGACGAGTTTTTTGTTACGGTTGTGGAGCAAAGGACACTTACAGACCTTCTTGTCCGAAATGTAGTACGAAATTACAGGGAAACGGACAAAAGGATGTCCGTCGGAATTAACGCGGACATCCGGGACAGTTGACTCTTTTGGCAATAACAATAACTACAAATCTAATAAGATACTAGATCCTGTCAAGGACGAATGTAAACACCCACTTATGAGACCGTATCATGTGCGTTTGGCAAATTACATGAAGGTTCGAGAGAGAATATTTGGAGATTCTGAAGGAAAAGTCGAAATCAAAACGTTCATCTATACGTATACGTGATTATTTTAGGAAACTAAAATCTTTTAGATCATGTATCATTTCACCTGTCAGTACGCAGGAAGATGACAGTAGGCCTTTTGTAAATTTGCGGATAGATATAGGAAGTATTTGGCATTATTAGATAGTGGAGCTAATAGATGTGTGATTGGCGGTGCTTTAGCAGATGAGGTCAAAAATATGAATAGTTTCAAGAAATGCAATGGGAATGTTAGGACAGCTGACGGACAAAGACAGAACATTTTAGGGACAGTGACATTGACCGTGACCTTTCAAAAATTGACGAAACTAATAGACTTTTTGGTAGTACCTACAATCAAACAAGACATTATATGTAGGATTCGATTTCTGGACTGAATTTGGAGTGAAAATCCTGATAAACTAGTTTTAACTCAGTTACAAAAATTACAGCTTGACAAGGTAACAGCATATTTTCCTAATTCAGAGACCGAGGGTTTGGGATGTACAACATTACTTGAACATCGAATAGACACCGGAGATGCGAAACCAATAAAGCAGAGATATTATCCGATATCTCCTGCAGTAGAGAGACAACTTTGTTCTGAAATAGACAGAATGATCTCTTTAGGTGTTATTGAGGAATCTGCCAACTCTCCATGGTCTTCACCAACAGTGGTAGTCATTAAGCCAGGGAAAGTAAGGATGTGTGTGGACAGTAGAAAACTTAATTCCGTGACAGTAAAGGACGCTTACCCGATACCGAACATTAACGGACTTTTATCGAGACTTCCTTCAGTTTACTGCATTTCAAAAATTGATTTGAAAGATGCCTTTTGGCAAATTAAACTGGAGGAAAACTCAAGACCTAAGACAGCTTTTACAGTTCCTAATCGGCCATTGTACCAGTTTACAAGAATGCCGTTTGGACTGTGTAATGCACCGCAAACGTTGTGCAGACTAATGGACATTGTCATTCCGTATAAGTTGAAAACACATGTTTTCGTATACCTTGATGACCTTTTAATAGTTTCGGCAAACTTCGACGAACATTTGACACATCTTATGGAGGTTGCTACCCAACTGAGGAAAGCAGGATTGACAATAAATGTTAAAAAGAGTCATTTTGCTCTTAACAAAGTAAAGTATCTTGGATACGTTGTAGGGAACGGGACTTTACAGGTGGACGACGACAAAGTTAGGGCAATACAGGACTTTCCGGTACCACAATCTATTCGACACTTACGACGATTTTTGGGAATGACAGGGTGGTACCGACGTTTCATACAGGACTATTCTACAATTACTTTCCCACTGACAGAACTGCTGACCAAGAAGAAGACATTCAAGTGGACTGAAGAAGCCCAAGTGGCATTCAATAAATTAAAGACCAGACTGACGTCTGCACCATTACTTGTTCACCCTGACTACGGAAAACCATTTATTTTACAATGTGACGCTAGTACACATGGTATAGGGGCAGTATTGGCGCAGAAGGACAACGATAATACTGAAAGACCCATTGCATATATGTCGCAGAAACTTAACAAAGCACAGCGAAATTACACGATTACAGAGCTTGAGTGCCTTGCCGTGGTAATGGCAATTAAAAAGTTTAGGCCATATATAGAAGGGCAAGAATTTAAGGTGGTCACTGATCACGCGAGCCTTAAATGGCTCATGAACCAACGCGATTTATCTGGTAGGTTAGCAAGATGGTCCTTGAAATTGCAAGGATTCAACTTTTCTATTGAACACCGAAGTGGCAAGGATAATGTAGTGCCAGATACCTTGTCTCGTGCCCATGAAGGCGAAGTTTTTGTTGAAACTTTAGAATTAGATAGTTTACCATCAATTAATTTAGAATCAGAAGCTTTCAATAGTGGCCGAGTATAATACGGCTACGGGAGGAATTTTCTTCCTCAGAATTACCAGATTTTAAGGTAATTGACAAATTTATTTATAAAAGGATACAATTTTCTTCAGGAGAGTTAGATGAATCCAACAGTTGGAGACTTTTTGTGCCTGAAGAATTACGCCATGACATTATTTATACTGCTCATGATATACCAAAATCTGCACATAGTGGCATTGCCAAGACTTTAGAGCGAATTAGACGTTATTTTTATTGGCCAGGACTTGTTACGGACGTAAAGACTTATATCCTAAATTGTGACTTGTGCAAGACATCAAAGACACCGACAATGACTACAAGACCACCATTGGGTAAGATGGTAACGACTGACAGACCTTTTCAACGTTTATATATAGACTTAATTGGACCCTTACCCCGGACTAAATCTGGACACATAGGGATATTGATAGTTTTGGACCATTTTTCAAAATTTGTTTTCTAAAACCTTTAAAAAAATTAGTTTCTAAACAAATTATTGAGTATTTACGGACAGACATTTTTAATTGTTACGGTGTACCAGAGACTATTGTCTCTGATAACGGGTCTCAATTCAAGAGCAAAGATTTTGAGAATTTTCTTAAAAAGAACGGTGTAGAACATGTTTTAACCGCGGTTTACAGTCCTCAATCCAATGCCAGTGAAAGAGTAAATCGTTCAATTAATGAGGCATTGCGAAGTTACGTCAGAGACGACCAACGAGAATGGGACTTGTATATACCTAGCATCAATTGTTCTCTCCGTAACAGTATACACCAATCGGTAGGCAGAACGCCTTATCAAATTGTTTTCGGACAAAATATGATTACAAATGGGAAAGACTACGAAATTTTACGCAAACTTAACATTTTGGCGGAAACGGACGCATTTTTGGAACGACAAGACGAATTTGTTTTAATACGCGACAAAATTAAAGAATATATGCGTAAAGCATACGACAAAAACGTGCGGACTTATAATTTACGATCTCGGACAAAAGATTTTTATGTCGGACAAGACGTGTACAGACGGACGTTTAATCAGAGCTCTAAAAACGATCACTTCAATGCTAAGCTAGCACCAATTGGTGTAAAATCAAAAGTTTTGCGCAGAGTGGGCAATGTATATTATGAATTACAGGACATTGACACTAATGGCAAGGGTATATACCATGCCAAGGATATATGGCTTTGATCATATAATATATGTATGTATGTGACTCTTTTCGAAGATATTATTTTATTAGCCTTTTACAGCTCCAGTTTTTTTAAGGCATTACTTCAAAACTGTACCTGTTTTGTGAGGCTATTAGAACATATATTGGATAAACAGGAACAAATTTACAACTGACTTTTACCATTTTCCAAATTCAAAATTATTTCCAACAAATTGGCCATGAAATTTCGTTTTAAAAATTTTATCAGTAATTTTGAATTTAATATCATTTGTAAAATTTCATTTTTCTGTGTGGATAAAGTTTTCTTTTTATTTTGTGTGTTGAAAATTTAAATTTAAATATTTTTAATTGTTTGAAATTTCATCGAAAATAGTTTCAAGGAGAAAGTAAATTTACTATATTGTATTACTTAATCCTCGAGAAGATTAGAAGCTTTGGTAAGATTAAGCAAATTAATGAATATCTAGTTTTTTTTTTTTTGTTAATAGATTTTTTTCATTTTTCGTTTTTATAGAGACTCTCTTTGTTACACCAGGTCCTATGTCCTTAAACAGTACAAGGACCTGGATAACTTTTAAATGCCTGTCATTAATTTCAATTCAAAATCAATATTTTCTCCTTGGAAGACTATAATAATACTCCAACATCAATAAGAAACCAGACATATTTAAAATTCGAAATATCTAGTTGATATAAATTATCCAGACTTTCATCAAACCAGCACATTACACCTTAAATTTTGGAATCATAGGGACTTTTGGCAGTTTTTTTTTATAAATTTTTATCTTTTCTATATTTAAATTATTTTGAAAGCATTCTTCGTGTAGTTTATTACAAATTTTAACAACCAAATCAAAATATCTTTGCTTTTCTGCATAAGGAAATAATTAATTTGTTTCTGGCCGAGATTTATTATTACTGCCTAAAAGTATGCCAGCATAACCGGAATTATATAATATACCCTGAATTGTCGTTTGATTACATAACGTAATTTTATTATTTTAATCTGAATTTGACATAAAGTAATGAAGGATTTTTTTTTTAATTTTTCTGTTAAAATATTGTTTTAAATTAACTTTATTTACATTTTTATTTGTTTTGTTATATATTTATGTTAATAACATGATTTGAGCTTTCTGTTAATCCAGTTAATGTTAGAATATTTTATATCAAAAAAACACACAATTTTATACAAATTTATTGAGTGAAAATTTACATTAAAGTTTAATAACAACAGCTCAAGATTCCGGAGGACAACAGGCCTGTAAGTCTTCGAGAGATGATAATTTGGTGAGTTTGTATAAATATATATTTTATTAATGAATTTTCACTCCACTCCTGTAGGATTTTGTGAGTTAACTTTTTGATAACTTCTTATGACTAGCTTCAAAGTAACTCAAAAATGATCGACGAAATGAACAAACATTTCAATAAAATTTTAAATAAAAAATAAAATAGAAACTCGTATCAAATTTGTCAAACAATTTGTATTGAAAAAATTAAATTATGAAAATGAAAATTTGTTTCAGCAATGAAAAATGAATTTATTATTATTAAATTAACATTTTCAGGAATATAAGAAATAGATAATGGTGTATATAGGAAGGAAATGTTGCTGCATATTGAACGCATTTATAATTACTAACAATTTGTTAAAAATAGTATAAAAATATAAGAAAATTGCACAGGTAACTCACAGCTGATCTTTTATTTATGCACTAGAAGCTAACTCATCTTGAGGTAACTTCTGGTTAACTGAAACTGATGTATAGTGAGTGAGTACTGATTCGTTCCTATGACATCACATTGAAAAACTGAATAGTATTTTATAAGCAAAATGGTTAGCTTTTGAGTCACCTCTGACTCATTTGTGGTTAACCATAAGTTAGTTTTAAGTTAACTCAAAATCCTACTGGGACATAACACATTTATTGGTAAACATTTTCCATATTTAAATACTAACATAAATTGATATGTTAACAGTGAACATTTATAATGTATGTTAACAACATAGCTTATGTTAGTAACATGTTAACTAAATAATAACTTTTCATTTGCAATTAACATATTTTGTTCAAGTTAGCTTTTATAAAATTTAGAATTTTATGTTATTAACATTTACGTACAGAAATTAATTGATTTTTCTTTGTAAACTCTGTTAATTGTTAATAACATTTATTTTCATTGACATTATTTTGAATTTATTCAACTGGTTTATTGTTTTCTGTTAATAACATTATTTACTTTTGATTATTTATAATATTTGAATTTAACATACAACCTTGAGTGTTTATATGTATCTTTTAGGTTATTAACATGTAAACAAGACAAAAATATTGAAAAATAACATGTAAACAATACATTTTTTTTACAGTTCTATGTTAAATTAAAATTTAAATTTTTTTACATACATGATTAACTAATACTAAACTATACTTAAAATTTTGTTTAATACATATTTAATAAGAACATATAATGTTTAATAAATTTATTTCGAATTTTGAATATGAGATGAATATAACTTTATATGAGAAAATGAATTGCTAAATTTTTGAATTTTTAATTTTATGAAAGGTTAAGGTCAGTAGTAGGTAGGTGAATTTTTGGGCTATCTGGGAATTATTTTAAACATAGATAGCAAGGTATTGGGTGGGTGAAGAAATTTGAAGAGGGGATAACATCTTAACCTCTTCGGCCAAGCTGCTTCAACCATTTCTTCGGCTTTTAATTTCATTTTGTTTAATAATTTTTTTTGTTTTGGTCGATATTTAAAGTAGCTACCTAACTTTTAGATTAATGTGGTGAAACTAAGTCTTTCTGGGAAGGGACAAGAACACCATCCCAATTTCCCTGAGCACGGCCGGTACATTTAGGTAGCATAGCCCTTTTCAGTTAGAGCCATAGGTCAGATTCGTTACATAAATTTAAATGGCGCCCAACGTGGGGCATCAGTAGATTCTATTTTCAATTTTATATGAATAATTCTCAAATTTTACTAACAGCTCCATGCTGATGCATCCTCTTAATATCTTTAACTTCCGTGATGTCGACTATTTTCTTAATTTTTTTGTTTGTTTTTGTCATTTCTTATAATCATTTTTGGATTTTGGAATTTATCAAAATATTTTTTTTGGCAAATTTTGACCAAATGATTTTAGGGATGGGTTTTTCTACTAAATGTTATGTTTTCTTTTGAGATTTTTTGATTTTGGATCTATGTAATTTGAAATCTTACTCGGGAAATCTTACATATTATTTCGGTTTTATTTATTTTATTTTCTTTTAAGTTTCAAAATTATACCTTAGGAGGAAATATGATTGAGATTTTTGTTTTTGGATTTTTTTCTGAATACTTACTCTCATACTAATCTTACTGTAGTTTATTTTAGTTTTTTTTTATTTGTAATTAGAATTAGGAATTATATTTTGAATGGTGACAAGTTCAATTTATACCTGTTCTAAATATGAGTAAATTCTTTATTATTATTTTTGTGTTTGAAGTAAGGCTTGGTCAATATTTTTATATACATAGTTTTTATTTTTTTTTTGTGTACCTATTATTTTGATCTTAACTGAGTAGTAAAATTTTTAACATTTATTGATTGTTTACTTTTAAACTTATTGATTGAAATAATGCCACTTACGCGTAGTCGTGAAAACTTAATGAGTATGGATGAACCGGCGAATTGTAGTTTCACAATTCCGGTGGAAGATTCCAATGTGACACAAAGTACATCGCGATCGAAAAGTAGGAATCCTAAAGCTAGTGGTGGTCAATCTAATACCGGAAATGACAATAATAGGCAGGAAATTGCTCAAATGATTTCAATTTCATTGGGCACTTTTCGCAGTGAAATGACCGATTTTGTGAGAAATGAACTTAGATCCATAGTACAGGAAATGAATGTGACTAATACTAGTTCTGAATCTCCAAATACGAGATCTCGGGACGATAATCCTCCGGATAGTTCTGCTAGGTCGAACTTTAATCAGGAACCTTTTGTTGGAGAAAAGGTATCCAATATTATACGCAATTGGCGTATTAAATTTACTGGATGTGACGACCAAATGACCGTGGACGAGTTTATATACCGAATTAACGTACTAACAACGAACAATTTGAACGGTAACTTTGACCTATTGTGTAGACACGCCCATGGACTATTTGAAGGCAAAGCGTTAGATTGGTACTGGCGCTACCATAGATGCGACAATGAATTGGATTGGTTTGCACTCACCCGCGCCTTACGTGATCAATATAAAGGCGACTACAATGACTTTGACGTCATGGAGGACATTCACAGACGAAAACAAAGGACTGGTGAAAATTTTGACGACTTCTATGATTCAATTTCGGCTATGACATCTAAATTAAAATCCCCTATTTCGGACGCAAACCTAAGTGCCATTTTGGTACGCAATCTCAGAAATGAGATCCGACATGAACTTATACATTTGGACATATCGAGCGTAGCACATCTTCGTCGTGAAGTTAAGCGACATGAAAAGTTCGTAAAGGACATTAGTGGACATGATTTTCGTAAACCTGTTAAAGCTCGCGTAGCTGAAATGAGTATTCCAAATATGGAATCAGATATTTCAGAGGAAAGTGATCCAGTGTTAGAGGTATGTGCAGTTCGTGGGGAGAACAAATGTTGGAACTGTGAAAAACCAGGACATAATTATTTTGACTGTTTGGACATTCGACGAGTTTTTTGTTACGGTTGTGGAGCAAAGGACACTTACAGACCTTCTTGTCCGAAATGTAGTACGAAATTACAGGGAAACGGACAAAAGGATGTTCGTCGGAATTAACGCGGACATCCGGGACAGTTGACTCTTTTGGCAATAACAATAACTACAAATCTAATAAGATACTAGATCCTGTCAAGGACGAATGTAAACACCCACTTATGAGACCGTATCATGTGCGTTTGGCAAATTACATGAAGGTTCGAGAGAGAATATTTGGAGATTCTGAAGAAAAGTCGAAATCAAAACGTTCATCTATACGTATACGTGATTATTTTAGGAAACTAAAATCTTTTAGATCATGTATCATTTCACCTGTCAGTACGCAGGAAGATGACAGTAGGCCTTTTGTAAATTTGCGGATAGATAATAGGAAGTATTTGGCATTATTAGATAGTGGAGCTAATAGATGTGTGATTGGCGGTGCTTTAGCAGATGAGGTCAAAAATATGAATAGTTTCAAGAAATGCAATGGGAATGTTAGGACAGCTGACG
This sequence comes from Lucilia sericata, assembly GCF_015586225.1. Classification (NCBI taxonomy): domain Eukaryota; kingdom Metazoa; phylum Arthropoda; class Insecta; order Diptera; family Calliphoridae; genus Lucilia; species Lucilia sericata. The sequence goes on from NW_023994995.1 coordinate 24,527, forward strand.
GACAAAGACAGAACATTTTAGGGACAGTGACATTGACCGTGACCTTTCAAAAATTGACGAAACTAATAGACTTTTTGGTAGTACCTACAATCAAACAAGACATTATATGTGGATTCGATTTCTGGACTGAATTTGGAGTGAAAATTTCTATTCCAGAAGTTGGGGAAATAGACTGTGTTGAATCCGATCCTGATAAACTAGTTTTAACTCAGTTACAAAAATTACAGCTTGACAAGGTAATAGCATCTTTTCCTAATTCAGAGACCGAGGGTTTGGGATGTACAACATTACTTGAACATCGAATAGACACCGGAGATGCGAAACCAATAAAGCAGAGATATTATCCGATATCTCCTGCAGTAGAGAGACAACTTTGTTCCGAAATAGACAGAATGATCTCTTTAGGTGTTATTGAGGAATCTCCCAACTCTCCATGGTCTTCACCAACAGTGGTAGTCATTAAGCCAGGGAAAGTAAGGATGTGTGTGGACAGCAGAAAACTTAATTCCGTGACAGTAAAGGACGCTTACCCGATACCGAACATTGACGGACTTTTATCGAGACTTCCTTCAGTTTACTGCATTTCAAAAATTGATTTGAAAGATGCCTTTTGGCAAATTAAACTGGAGGAAAACTCAAGACCTAAGACAGCTTTTACAGTTCCTAATCGGCCATTGTACCAGTTTACAAGAATGCCGTTTGGACTGTGTAATGCACCGCAAACTTTGTGCAGACTAATGGACATTGTCATTCCGTATAAGTTGAAAACACATGTTTTCGTATACCTTGATGACCTTTTAATAGTTTCGGCAAACTTCGACGAACATTTGACACATCTTATGGAGGTTGCTACCCAACTGAGGAAAGCAGGATTGACAATAAATGTTAAAAAGAGTCATTTTGCTCTTAACAAAGTAAAGTATCTTGGATACGTTGTAGGGAACGGGACTTTACAGGTGGACGACGACAAAGTTAGGGCAATACAGGACTTTCCGGTACCACAATCTATTCGACACTTACGACGATTTTTGGGAATGACAGGGTGGTACCGACGTTTCATACAGGACTACTCTACAATTACTTTCCCACTGACAGAACTGCTGACCAAGAAGAAGACATTCAAGTGGACTGAAGAAGCCCAAGTGGCATTCAATAAATTAAAGACCAGACTGACGTCTGCACCATTACTTGTTCACCCTGACTACGGAAAACCATTTATTTTACAATGTGACGCTAGTACACATGGTATAGGGGCAGTATTGGCGCAGAAGGACAACGATAATACTGAAAGACCCATTGCATATATGTCGCAGAAACTTAACAAAGCACAGCGAAATTACACGATTACAGAGCTTGAGTGCCTTGCCGTGGTAATGGCAATTAAAAAGTTTAGGCCATATATAGAAGGGCAAGAATTTAAGGTGGTCACTGATCACGCGAGCCTTAAATGGCTCATGAACCAACGCGATTTATCTGGTAGGTTAGCAAGATGGTCCTTGAAATTGCAAGGATTCAACTTTTCTATTGAACACCGAAGTGGCAAGGATAATGTAGTGCCAGATACCTTGTCTCGTGCCCATGAAGGCGAAGTTTTTGTTGAAACTTTAGAATTAGATAGTTTACCATCAATTAATTTAGAATCAGAAGCTTTCAATAGTGCCGAGTATAATAGGCTACGGGAGGAATTTTCTTCCTCAGAATTACCAGATTTTAAGGTAATTGACAAATTTATTTATAAAAGGATACAATTTTCTTCAGGAGAGTTAGATGAATCCAACAGTTGGAGACTTTTTGTGCCTGAAGAATTACGCCATGACATTATTTATACTGCTCATGATATACCAAAATCTGCACATAGTGGCATTGCCAAGACTTTAGAGCGAATTAGACGTTATTTTTATTGGCCAGGACTTGTTACGGACGTAAAGACTTATATCCTAAATTGTGACTTGTGCAAGACATCAAAGACACCGACAATGACTACAAGACCACCATTGGGTAAGATGGTAACGACTGACAGACCTTTTCAACGTTTATATATAGACTTAATTGGACCCTTACCCCGGACTAAATCTGGACACATAGGGATATTGATAGTTTTGGACCATTTTTCAAAATTTAGTTTTCTAAAACCTTTAAAAAAATTAGTTTCTAAACAAATTATTGAGTATTTACGGACAGACATTTTTAATTGTTACGGTGTACCAGAGACTATTGTCTCTGATAACGGGTCTCAATTCAAGAGCAAAGATTTTGAGAATTTTCTTAAAAAGAACGGTGTAGAACATGTTTTAACCGCGGTTTACAGTCCTCAATCCAATGCCAGTGAAAGAGTAAATCGTTCAATTAATGAGGCATTGCGAAGTTACGTCAGAGACGACCAACGAGAATGGGACTTGTATATACCTAGCATCAATTGTTCTCTCCGTAACAGTATACACCAATCGGTAGGCAGAACGCCTTATCAAATTGTTTTCGGACAAAATATGATTACAAATGGGAAAGACTACGAAATTTTACGCAAACTTAACATTTTGGCGGAAACGGACGCATTTTTGGAACGACAAGACGAATTTGTTTTAATACGCGACAAAATTAAATAATATATGCGTAAAGCATACGACAAAAACGTGCGGACTTATAATTTACGATCTCGGACAAAAGATTTTTATGTCGGACAAGACGTGTACAGACGGACTTTTAATCAGAGCTCTAAAAACGATCACTTCAATGCTAAGCTAGCACCAATTGGTGTAAAATCAAAAGTTTTGCGCAGAGTGGGCAATGTATATTATGAATTACAGGACATTGACACTAATGGCAAGGGTATATACCATGCCAAGGATATATGGCTTTGATCATATAATATATGTATGTATGTGACTCTTTTCGAAGATATTATTTTATTAGCCTTTTACAGCTCCAGTTTTTTGAAGGCATTACTTCAAAACTGTACCTGTTTTGTGAGGCTATTAGAACAGATATTGGATAAACAGGAACAAATTTACAACTGACTTTTACCATTTTCCAAATTCAAAATTATTTCCAACAAATTGGCCATGAAATTTCGTTTTAAAAATTTTATCAGTAATTTTGAATTTAATATCATTTGTAAAATTTCATTTTTCTGTGTGGATAAAGTTTTCTTTTTATTTTGTGTGTTGAAAATTTAAATTTAAATATTTTTAATTGTTTGAAATTTCATCGAAAATAGTTTCAAGGAGAAAGTAAATTTACTATATTGTATTACTTAATCCTCGAGAAGATTAGAAGCTTTGGTAAGATTAAGCAAATTAATGAATATCTAGTTTTTTTTTTTTTGTTAATAGATTTTTTTCATTTTTCGTTTTTATAGAGACTCTCTTTGTTACACCAGGTCCTATGTCCTTAAACAGTACAAGGACCTGGATAACTTTTAAATGCCTGTCATTAATTTCAATTCAAAATCAATATTTTCTCCTTGGAAGACTATAATAATACTCCAACATCAATAAGAAACCAGACATATTTAAAATTCGAAATATCTAGTTGATATAAATTATCCAGACTTTCATCAAACCAGCACATTACACCTTAAATTTTGGAATCATAGGGACTTTTGGCAGTTTTTTTTATAAATTTTTATCTTTTCTATATTTAAATTATTTTGAAAGCATTCTTCGTGTAGTTTATTACAAATTTTAACAACCAAATCAAAATATCTTTGCTTTTCTGCATAAGGAAATAATTAATTTGTTTCTGGCCGAGATTTATTATTACTGCCTAAAAGTATGCCAGCATGACCGGAATTATATAATATACCCTGAATTGTCGTTTGATTACATAACGTAATTTTATTATTTTAACCTGAATTTGACATAAAGTAATGAAGGATTTTTTTTTTTCAATTTTTCTGTTAAAATATTGTTTTATATTAACTTTATTTACATTTTTATTTGTTTTGTTATATATTTATGTTAACAACATGATTTGAGCTTTCTGTTAATCCAGTTAATGTTAGAATATTTTATATCGAAAAAAACACACAATTTTATACAATTTTATTGAGTGAAAATTTACATTAAAATTTAATAACAACAGCTCAAGATTCCGGAGGACAACAGGCCTGTAAGTCTTCGAGGGATGATAATTTGGTGAGTTTGTATAAATATATATTTTATTAATGAATTTTCACTCCACATAACACATTTATTGGTAAACATTTTCCATATTTAAATACTAACATAAATTGATATGTTAACAGTGAACATTTATAATGTATGTTAACAACATAGCTTATGTTAGTAACATGTTAACTAAATAATAACTTTTCATTTGCAATTAACATATTTTGTTCAAGTTAGCTTTTATAAAATTTAGAATTTTATGTTATTAACATTTACGTACAGAAATTAATTGATTTTTCTTGGTAAACTCTGTTAATTGTTAATAACATTTATTTTCATTGAAATTATTTTGAATTTATTCAACTGGTTTATTGTTTTCTGTTAATAACATTATTTACTTTTGATTATATATAATATTTGAATTTAACATAACGACCTTGAGTGTTTATGTGTATCTTTTAGGTTATTAACATGTAAACAAAACAAAAATATTGAAAAATAACATGTAAACAATACATTTTTTTTACAGATCTATGTTAAATTAAAATTTAAATTTTTTTACATACATGATTAACTAATACTAAACTATATACTTAAAATTTTGTTTAATACATATTTAATAAGAACATATAATGTTTAATAAATTTATTTCGAATTTTGAATATGAGATGAATATAACTTTATATGAGAAAATGAATTGCTAAATTTTTGAATTTTTAATTTTATGAAAGGTTAAGGTCAGTAGTAGGTAGGTGAATTTTTGGGCTATCTGGGAATTATTTTAAACATAGATAGCAAGGTATTGGGTGGGTGAAGAAATTTGAAGAGGGGATAACATCTTAACCTCTTCGGCCAAGCTGCTTCAACCATTTCTTCGGCTTTTAATTTCATTTTGTTTAATATTTTTTTTTGTTTTGGTCGATATTTAAAGTAGCTACCTAACTTTTAGATTAATGTGGTGAAACTAAGTCTTTCTGGGAAGGGACAAGAACACCATCCCAATTTCCCTGAGCACGGCCGGTACATTTAGGTAGCATAGCCCTTTTCAGTTAGAGCCATAGGTCAGATTCGTTACAAGTGAATGAATCGAAATTATCATTACCTGTATATTTTTACCTACATGATCATAAACGAAACAGAGCGAAATGATCTGTCGAAAAAATTTAGGTAAAAAATAGTTATAAATTTTTTAAAATTTAAGTATAATAGGACCCTTCAATTATAAGGATAAGCAAACAAATAGAAAATAGGTAAATATAAGATTTAAATATGTTCTGTCATACTTAATACTAAAATATGAAAAAGATGAAATTAAAGGACACAGGTTTAAATGAACATATTTTTTAATGTAATTGAGATATTGGCTTGAAAATTTTTGTAAAGAATCGAGAATTTCCATATCTAACTAAAAAATGATATTAAGGGATAAATATGGACTAAATTGTTGTAGCTATCTGCGACCCTATTAAAATTTTGATGTGAATCATAGTTTTAGAAATTAAACAAATATGTAATATATGACAAAATCTTTATTTATGAACAAAACTCAATGAAATTTTCAACGCTTGTTAAATTTGTCATTTCAAATAAGAAAATGCAAAAAAAAAAAATTGAAAAGGTCAAAGGGCATCCCGCAATTCCCAAAAATAGGAATGAAAATCCCAAAAATGGGATTTTTTACTTTTTTGCCCATAGGGTCCACATTTCTTTCAGGGCTGGGAAAATACTTTTGGAGTAAATAGAAAACATATTGAGGTTTCCAAAACTGCTTTCAGTTTTCTGATCCCAGCTTTGGGATTTTAGAACATGTCGCCCAAAGTTGATGTTTTGATAAAAAATAGGTCATATTCGGAAGGACACAGTGGCAACATTTTCAAAAAATAGGACAAGTTTTTTACGCCAAAGCGTTCTGCGTAAAGATACCTTTTAGAAAACTATAAAATTGTTATATGTTCTTAAAGAAAATTTTATTTTATTAATAAAAGAGTTAAGACACATTTTTGGCAAAAATCTAAAATTTTTTGAATTTTTAAATTAAAAAACGTATATTTTTGGATCTGTAAATGATGTTGATCTGAAATTTTTTGTATATTATTGGAAATTTTGTTGTCTAACTAACATTGAGTCCATTTGGTCCAAAATTACGCCCGGTATTCAAAAAAAGGCGGACCAAGGTATGGTAAATTTTGTATCACTAAATTTTTAAATGCCTATAACTCGGATATTATAAGAGATAAGTAGTATGTCCAAGCATTTTTTTCTCGTCGAGTGCTTTCACAAAATATAAAAATCTTTGTATTTGGGTGAAAAACAAAAGAATGGCACGAGTTTAAAAATTTTACATGTAGTAGGTACCCTACTTTGAGCCGCCACAGCGCCGTCCCTGGAGCATCTGCAGGGTTCATCTTCAAAACTTAAACTCGAATACTCCTTGGCTACGCTCACGCCAAATTTTATCCCGATCGGATCAGCCGTTTAGAAATGCCAGATTTATTTCCAAAAAATTTCCATTCTGCCCCACTGTGCAGTTGGATGCAGCGAATATAAGTGCTTCCGCAGATTTGAGGACCCTCCGCCTGAAAAGTAGACATTTCAATTTTATAATATTGTGCCAATTGTTTTTTTTTATTTTTATTTTTTCACTTTTTAATGTCTCTTTAATTATTTTTTACTTTGGTTTGACACTTGTACTTCTTAAGAGTTGCATTTTTAATGTTGAGCTGAGTTGTATATACAAAGAGCTGTATCTTTTATCTCTCTGAAAGTATTAAGTAACTACTTTTTAATATTGAGTACCCAACAAATTTAGTAAATACTCGATACCCACTACTCAATACTTTAACAGCACTACAACCTACCTATCGAAATTAATAAAAATAGTTAAAATAATTCGTATAAAAATCTTAAAAATTACATCAAATTTGTATATTATCTAAGAAAAATAGCTTTGACGATTTAAAGACGATTTCGAAAAATCAGTTGATGATTTTGACGATTTTACACCCAAATCATCTAGCAACTATGGTTGTACTACAAATATTTTTGAGTTTTTGTTGTTACTTAAGCCCCTTTCAGACGAGCACACAAGTAATATGATCTGCCAAAATTTTGTGTAGAAGAGAACGGATGGGATCGTCTAAACCAACGGTGGCCAGAAAGAGAGTTTTTAAAACGCATATGTGGAAGTGTAAAATACAAAAGAGAACATACCCAGCGGTTCGACAAAGAGTCAATGCATACGTAAGAGACAGTAATTTACACTAATGTGTAACCACATGGTTGACCCTAATTTCTATATATTGGGTTATTCGTCACCAATGTACTCTTCGTAAACGAGAGGGAGGACATTCGTTACTTTAGGTACCCTAGGTAAACGAGTGAGGGGACATTTAAAAATTTTTTTCCATTGTACTTCAGAATGTAGATATTTTGCACATCTATTGGAGACACAATTGTTATTTTCTACTAAAGTCTAACCAGCTGGTTGTACCCTATTTGAATGTTTTTGGTCATTCATCGCGAATGTACTCTTTGTAATCGAGAGCGAAGACAGCCGCCACTTTACTGTACACCAAGTAAGCAAGAAAGTGGCAGTCGTCACTTAACTTTCTCCCGAGTAAACGAGAGAGGGGACACTTGAAAAAACTTAAGAATTGAAAGTGATGAGAAGAACATGATCAGTTTTGTCTGAGTACAAAGACAATGAACAGTTATACTATTTCATCACTTTTTAAGTTATTTGATTTTTATGTTAGTTGCCTTTAATAAGTTGTTTAAGACAGTTCTCGCTAAAAATGTTGTTGAGTGAATTTAAAAAAAATGTTTTTTAATTTGATTAAAAAATAGTAAAATTTAAATAAGAAATATTTACAATTTGGAAGAGTGAATTCATTTAAGATGAGTTCAAACAAAAAACTTTATCAGAGATTACTGAAAAAATAATCTTTCCTTAACCCTTTCAGGGTCAAAAATAATTTATGCCTAGAAAAAAACTTGAAAACTTATATTTAAGATAATTTGAGTATGCTGAATCCGGGAAAAATAATATTTTTTGAATTTGAGTTTTCCCTAGTGAGTTATAGAAGGTCAAATTTAAATGTCGAATATATTCGACATTCGAAAAACAGTCTCCAAAAAGTACCACCAATATTTTTTATGAATTGTTTTTGTAAAATGTCTTCTTAAACTTCTTTCAATACAATACAATTTAAATCTGCATAGTCCGATCTCCTAAAATACAATTTTTTTGGCCATTAAATGAAGCTGTTTTTTAAACGTTGTTAAAAAGCACTTTTTAAAATCTGATTTTTAAATACTTTTTAAATACGGAAGATCTTTCAAAATCTCAATTATAAATATAATAAAGTCTTCATTTTCATCTAAAAGAAAAAAATTAAAACTAAAGTTAAATATTATACCCAAAAATGCTTAAAAACAGAGTCTATTGTAATGTCGAATATATTCGACAAAACCACGGAAAGGGTTAATATAACAAATTCTATTCTTTCAGAGTCATTTATGTGTATTAATGAATTCCAAAGTTTAAAAGTACGATTTTACTGAAGATACAAATGAGCAGCAATATTAAAATTATTCATTTCAATATCTATTTAATCTAAAAATAAAAGTATTGTTTTTAATTGTTTTTTTTTATTTTTCATAAGTTTTTAGAGTTGTACTTCGACGGACTACCTCGTAGGACAAGCCCATGTTAAAATGGTTGGTCACCTGGGTAGTCGGGTGGCTAGGGGCCACCATAAGTGGTATGTCAATTGCTTAGTTCGGGACCGTCCCGTCGAACTGCTGGGCAAATGAAAATATGTGTGATTTGCACTGAAAAAAATTATATGTTTGTACTTTGTTTATTCATATTATTTGTATTATAAATGAATAATGGAAGGAATGAATATCTCGATGGATGTATGTGTTAATGAAAGCTTGATGCATGGATTTATGCATTAATGTATGTATGTATTGTTGTATTTGATGTTTTATACATTAATGTATGTATGTATTAATATATATTGTTGTTTGTATATGTATTGTTACATGTGTCTATTAGGTATTCAAACGATTAACCGTCGATCAGTTAACCGATAAAATTTTGGCGATTAATTGCTTGAATAAATGAAAATACAAATATAATTATAAATCATTATTTGTCTAATAAATCTATCAAAAGTATTCATAAATATAAACATTTATTTGTAACTGCTTGTTGAAATAAAAATAAAATTATTACAAAAAAGGGAATTTTAAAAATCCTAAAAATACAATTTATATACATATTTTAAATCAAAAGATATATTTTAAATATTAATTTACTTCAGTATAGCTTCCAATCAATTAATTTATTCCTTCGTGATTTTTCGGCAACCAGATTAATACTCTTAACGATACCATTTGCCATGTATCTCTTCTTCTTGTACTTGGGTAACTCATCACTATATTACAATGATTACTCAAAAAATAGTCGGTAGCTTTAGAGTTGCCATGTCTTTTTAACACTCCCCCCCAGTATATCCTTCTGTGGATCTACTTCGTTATCAATTGAAAGCACGGCAATCTTAGCGGCAGGTCGTTCATATACCCCAGTGGCAGTTTTTACGGAAGCGCTTCGAACTTGTCCATCAGGCCCAATTTTGACATCGACTATTTTACCTTTTGGCCAACAATTTCTGGGTCAACGATAAATACCACATCTCCAATCTTAATAGGCTTGACGTTTTGAAACCATTTGGATCTGCGAGTAATCATTGGCAAATATTCTCGGACCCAACGTATCCAAAATGAGTCTGCCATTTGCTGGGTGGCTCTCCACCCACGCCGCAACATGGTTCCGTTGGCTTCAGGGAGTGCCAAAGGTTTCATACCGTTAGAGCTACCGTGGAGGAAGTGGTTGGGTGTCAAGGACTCAGCTTCTTCATGTTCGATTGGAATGTAAGTAAGAGGGCGTGAATTAATTATGTTCTCAACTTCAGCAAAGGCCCCTCTTAAAATCTCATCAGTGAGTCTATATCTTGGTAGAACAGATAATAGTGATGATTTCACCGACCTGACTAGACGCTCCCAGGCACCTCCCATATGTGGGGACGATGGTGGGATGAAGTGCCAGGACATGGACGAGTTAGTGAAGGTTTTAACAATTTCATTTTGATCCAACAATTGAAAGGCTTCACTCAATTCACGTTCAGCTCCACGAAAGTTGGTGCCATTATCACTCCACCACTCCCGCGGGGTACCCCGACGAGCAATAAAACTTCTTATGGCGATTATACAGGATATTGTGGATAATGAATATGCTATTTCGAGATGTACGGCCCTAGTTGTTAGACAAGTAAACAACACCCCATAACGTTTTTCAGAGCTACGACGTATTATGACAAATAAGGGACCAAAATAGTCTATGCCTACATAGGTAAACGGACGGCAAAATGAAGCCACTCTGGGCGACGGCAGAATGGACATCTTTGGAGGCTTTGGCTTAGCATTTTGAATTATACACATTTGACACGATTTTCGAACCTTTTTCAAAACACTTCTAAGTCTTGGAATCCAAAAATACTGTCGTATCTCATTTATCACAGTTTCGTGGTTACTGTGAAGATATGTAACATGATGAAAAGCTACGAGAAGAGTAGTGACATAGTGTTCTTTGGGTAGTATTATTGGGTCCTTGCGTCCACTGATTTGCACTCTGCTTCCCAATCGAATTACTCCGCTGTTATCTAGGTATGCTGACAGTTTATACAAATTACTGGATGGCGTTATGGGAAGATTTCTACTCAATAGCGTTAACTCATCTCCAAATACTTCTGCTTGGGTACATTTCCAGATCACGATTTCAGCGGCAGCTATATCTGCTTGAGTTTTTAAATACACAACTTTTTCCCCTTTAACCTTGTTTTTTATTATTCTAGCTATCTGTAGTAAAGTTGAAGTTGCACCAACAAATCGACTCCATTTAGAAAAACGCTCCGGATTTATAGGAATTGTAAAACTTGATACCTTTCTGTGAATTCCAATATACTGTGGCCTTAACTCTTCTAATGTACCATCTTCTTTTGTTTCCTCGTGCCATGAAATATTGTGCCTTTGAAGAAACTCAGGGCCGGTAAACCATCGACTGTCTCGAGAAAAGTGTGGTGTTTTCTGCCACTTTGTCGCTTCATCAGCTACGTTGTCCATAGACGGAACCCACATCCATTCATCCACCTCTGATAGCTCAAGAATTTCACTTACCCTGAAGGCGACAAATTGAAAATATTTACGGTGGTCCGACCGTATCCACGCTAGAACTGTTTTAGAATCTGTCCAAAATACTTGACGATTGAATTTCAATTTAAGGGATGAAGTCACATTTTTTGCAAATCGAGCTCCTAGCAATGCAGACTGGAGTTCCAATCTAGGAATGGACATTAATTTAAGTAGAGCCACCTTTGTTTTACTTCCAATAAGACTGCACTTACTTCCACATCCACTATCGTACCGAATATACAACACAGCTGCAAAACCATTTTCTGAAGCGTCAACAAATGTGTGTAGCTCAATACCATTTCTTAGCAAAGCTGTATTGTGAAAGTAATATCGCGGTATGTTTAGTTGTTCGATGTTGTGTAAGTACTGACTCCACTTTAGCCACTTGGTGTATTCCGCATCTTTAATATCCTCATCCCAAGAACAGCCACTACGCCAAATTTCTTATAAAATTACTTTGGCATACATGACGTAAAAACCAACTAGCCCATAGCTTTATCTACATCTAAGTTTAAATCATCTGGTTCTGCGTTTAAGGCTTGTAAAACATTTTTCGAGTTCGATCGCCAATTTCTAATGGTAAAACCTCCCTGAGCGTGTATGAAACGGACATCTTTTGCCAATTGTACAACATCTTTTTCTGTATCTGTGCCGTCAAGTAGATCATCAACGTAGTGGTTGTGAACGATAGCTTCCACCGCCCTAGAGTAAGTAGTACGAAATTCTTCTGCGTTAAGGTTTTTTACGAATTGGGCAGCGCTTGGCGAGCAAGTTGCTCCAAAGGTCATAACTGTGAGAGCACATTCGTTGGGCTCCGCTTTTCCTTTTTCATACCATAAAAAACGCTGATAGTTTTGGTCTATTTTGTGTATTTTTACCTGATGGTACATCTCTTTAATATCACCACTTATAGCAAAACGGTGTTGACGAAATCTTCTTAGGACGTCGACTAAAGGAGAAGTAAAGTCTGGACCCTTCATTAGCATTGAGTTGAGCGAAACTCCATTCACTTTGGCAGCTGCATCCCACACAATGCGTAGTTTTGCTGGTTTACTGGGGTTAACGACAGGAAAAATTGGTAAGTACCAACTGTTTTTTGACCGGGCCTTGTTTGGCAGTGGAACAGCATAACCTTTACACAGGTACTCTAAAATTTTCTCTTCCATAGCTGCATACAACTGTGGATCTTTCGCCAACTTCGAAGAAAGGCATAAAGCTCTCCTCTTTGCCATGGGAAAACTATCAGGAGGTGCTATTCTCGGTTGTTTCCACAGCAATCTTGTCTCATAACGGTCACCCAACTTTCGTGTATTCTTTTTTAACAAATTTAAACCTTTTACATCTTCCGCCGATAAGGTATTTTGGCTATTTTTGGCTACATCCATATTATCAAGCAAAATATATCGCTTTACGGTTCGTAGCAATTCTTCGCATTCATTAGCATCAGTACAAGTGTGGAATGCATTGAGTCCGACAGTATCAAGTTTAAATGTACATGGACCCTTCACTGACCATCCGAGACGAGTTTTTTCAGCAACTGGTTCGCACACGTTTCGTTCACGTATTTTCATGCTTGCACCCAACCAACTGTTATTCAAACCAATTAGAAGTTTAGATTCTTCATCAACATATGACGATAGTGGAATATCTTTCAAATAACTATATTGCATCTTGAGTTCGGCAACATCAAGGCTTTGCTTTGGTAGATCTAGGCTCTTTACGGTATGTACATTGTTTAAGTCAAGAGCTTTTTTATAAGGGTCGCCCGCTATTTTTAGATTAAGCACTTCAGAGTCCTCCTCATATCGATGAGTGTCACCTGTCCATTTTAAGCATAGGGGACTAGGTGTTCCCTTCAAATTTAGATCTCGAAGTAAGCTGTCTTCCATTAATGTAAGTGATGAACCATCATCGAAAAAGGCATATGTTTTTATTTGAGTACCGTTCCCATACAATATAACTGGAACAATACGAAACAGTACCGCATTTTCTGGTTTTCTAACAATATTACAAATCCCTAGTGTATTCTTATGGAGAAGGGGATGATGTAAATATTGACAACCATTTATACCGCATAGCTGAGTAGATTGGCATTCTGCAAGATAATGGGGTGTTAGGCATCTTCGACACAACCTGTATGTGCGTACTAATTCCCATTTCTTCGACCTACTAAGGTTTTTGAAACTTTGGCATGAAGGTAGGTTGTCACATGCGTTACCACATGCTATACAATTTGTCTCGTTCTCATTCTCAAAATGTGTATTAACGTTTCCACGTTTAGTGGGTTTACCACCGTAACGTTCTGGTACTATAACACTGTTTGCGCCTTGGGCCAACTGGAAAAGCCACGAACCAAAATTTTCAAGGTTACACGAAGATAGAGAGAGCTTATGCATTCCCCAAAAGGCTGCAATAATTCCGGGAAGATTAAGAACCAGTTCCTGTTCAATTTCCGGATTGTTTAAATAGTCCTTCAAATTAGCTGATTTCATTGTGGCGATTACATTTTGAACCTCTAAAGCGAAATCAACCAGGGACTCTAATTTATTTTCTTTAATAGGCGACAACTCTCTTACACGTTTCAGAAGAATGTTAAGGACTATTTCTGGCCTGCCAAATTTAATTCTTATGGTCTCTATAATTTGCGGTACGCAGGAAGCATGAAATAGCAAATTCCGTACAGCTTTTAATGCATCACCTTCCAAAGAATTTCTAAGACGTAACAAATTCTCGCTATCACTAAATCCACATATCTCTGTTGTTTGTTGGTACGTTGCAAAAAATAGAGGCCAGTCCTCTGGGTTATCATTAAATTTTTCCAAGTCTCTTGCAAAACTTTGTCTAGAGGCAATCTGTTCACGTGTAAGTTTGGTAGATATGGGGTTGTGGTGTATTTTCGTAGATACCTCAGGAACGACTCCAGGCAACCACTGAGAAATAGAACACGGTTCCTGAGATACATTACCTTTCAGCTCTAACTCACTTAGCCTGCACGTCATGGTGTTGATTATACTCCTCGTCGTCGCTACCATTCTCCATTTGTTTCAGCAACTCTTTCTTTTTATTCAGAATTGTCTCCTTTTGCAGTAATAATCGTTCTTCTTCTTCTAGTAGTTTCATCTCTTCTGACAAACGTTTTGCTTTCATGGAGTTCTTTGAAGAGACTGACAGCCTTCTACCAACATCATCCTTGGACACTCTTGCAGTATTTTCTTTATTGTTATTAGACGGCACGTATAAAACGGAAGATACGAGATTATTGTTTGTAACCTCTTTACTTTGTTGTAATTCTGCAGCCGATGAAGTTGACATAGCAATACAAGATTTACATATCCATTCTATATCTGCAACTGCTTCTGTAACACCTACACAGGAGAAATGATACCAGCCATCACATTTATCGCAGCACACAATTTCATCATTATCAGGCTCCACGCATAGTATACAGCTCATATTCGAATCTTCTTCAGTAGCCGCCATCTTATAACTATCAAATGTTATAAGACGAAAAATGAAGATTTTTAAAAAATGTTGAAATAAAAGAAGGGAAGCGCTCAAGTTCAAATCAATTCACTTTATTACAAAAAAGGGAATTTTAAAAATCCTAAAAATACAATTTATATACATATATTAAATCAAAAGGTATATTTTAAATATTAATTTACTTCAGTATAGCTTCCAATCAATTAATTTATTCCTTCGTGATTTTTCGGCAACAAGATTAATACTCTTAACGATACCATTTGCCATGTATCTCTTCTTCTTGTACTTGGGTAACTCATAACTATATTACAATGATTACTCAAAAAATAGTCGGTAGCTTTAGAGTTGCCATGTCTTTTTAACACTGCTTTTGAAAATATTCTCTGTGTATAATTTCATAGAGAGAGCAACTAAACTAAAGCTACGTTCACACCTATGAAATATTTGACGTTTTTTATCAAATATTTGTTGGCTGTAATGTGAGCACAAAATATTTTTGAAGACCAAACAAAATATCAGCTGTTTTTCGTGAAACATTTTTATTTGTCAACCTACAAATATTTTCCCAATATGAACACAATGTGAACACCAAACACGAAACATTTTTGTTTAACGTTAAAAATATTATTTAATTAAATTACAATAGTTTTTTACAATTTCATAGAAATGTCTGCCTAAAAACAAAAAAATTAAATACGTTTTTATTTCATAATTTGCTTAAAATGAGTATTTCTGTTTTGCCGTTTTGTTTGAAGAAGCAATGCCAAACACAATTCAGTACAAATAGTGAAAATTTGTTTGCCCGATGTTCACACTACAACAAATAATTTCTTAAAACAATTGATGGATAAAACAGTGGAAAAACGAGATTTTGTATGCAGGCAAAGAGGAACATAACAAGAAGAACAGTTAATGCGCAACCAAACCAAAAGCCAAAAATATATCTGTTTATATTTACTACAAAGATATATCATTGAATAATAACATCAATTTATTCTAAAATTTCATTTAGTATTGTTTTTCAACAAAATTTTACCACAAAAAAATACAAATTACATTTCAATACCTTGTGCAAGTGAAAAAGAGCCAGATGGTGAACTGTCATGTTGTTGCTATTTAGTATAGTCAATGTAGCGAAAAACCTTGGTTGTTTGGAACGGTTTATAGCTATTTAAAAAAATCGCTACAAGACGGGAAATAACCAAGTTATAAATTACTTTCATTAAATTATCTATAAAATTTAAAATTATTGAGAATTGTTTATTATTATGTTATTATTATATACTAGCTATACCCAGTGTACTTTGCTACCCTAGAAGGAATATGTAGAAATAAAAATCCCACTTAACGATGTTGAAGATTCTAACCACAATAGTTTTCCAGATTTATAATACGTTACATATGAGAGATGTCAAGCAAACTATTGCGAGTTCGCCAGTTTCTATCTATCGCCAATTTCTATCTATCTATAAAAAATTTGAAAAATAGAAGAATTTCCACGATGCACGAAATCTTGTATTTAATTTATATATGTTGTGCCAAGCCACCCATTGAAAGTCTGCCCCTTATGCTCTAAATGTTCACATGAATTTCAAAGTTCTTCATGTAAAATTTGAAGATTCTAGCTCTAATAGTTTCTCAGATATACGAATTTTTCTATTTGATTCATGTGGGGGCTTCAAGCTCCCCACATTGAGAATTTTGGAATTTAAATTGAGAAAACTCCAATTAAAATTGGGAAAGTTTCAAATGAAATTGAGAAAATTTTAAATGAAATTGAGAACCTTTTATTTATATAACACATTTTAAAAACAAATAATAAAGAAATTCCAATGTTAATCCACCGATTGTCGAGGAACAATGGCTGGTTCATGAATACTATGTAGGAATACCACTCAAGCGATATGTGTTGGTAGTCTGAATACGTCAAAGTAAAAAAAAAAAAATATTAAAATGTGGTCTGAATTTCCCGCTGATTAGGTTAAAAGTTCAGATCTCAGTATAAATTTGATTCAGAATTTTCTCAATTTCAAATTGAAAATCACAATTTTAATTGGAATTTTCTTAATATGAAATGGAAATTCTCAACTTCATGTGGATTTTTCTCGATTTAATACGTAATGTTCTCAATTTCACTTAAAAATGGTGTAGACTATAGACTAGACTATAGACTAGACTATAGACTAGACTATATACTAGACTATAGACTAGACTATAAAGTAGAGTATAGACAAGACTATAGATTAGACTTTAAACTAGACTATAGGGTAGACTATAGACTTTAGACTAGACTATACACTAGAGTCTAGTCTAAAGTCTAGTCTATAGTCTTGTCTATAGTCTATTCTATAGTCTAGTCACTAGACTATAGAATAGACCATAGACTATAAACTAGAGGGGCATTTTAAAACATTTTCGAGCAGGTTTTGTACTTTATCCTACCCGATTTCGATGAAATTCAGTACTCACATTCTTCATGTAAATACGGAATTTGAAATTCTCCAAAATTTCTATATCTTATATATTGTTGAGTACACAATAAGCAATCTTATGTGAAGGAATAAAGAAAATGGAAGGTACATTTTTTTTTTTTGAGATATCCTTGACTAAAGGACGTTGTTTGATGTCATCATCCTCACATTAAAAATGTAATATTTTAAATAAAGTATTGGGGACTAAACGATTAAAATCGGATAAATAATTAAAAAGATATACGTGAAATTTAATACTTGTTGAAAAAATTCAAAATCCTACTTTTTTGTTCGAAAATTTTTGAAATTACCCTATATATAGTATGTTGTTGTCAACCAATTAATAACAAAATAAACAACAAAAATAATTATTATCTTTAATTTAGGCAATTGCTTAAATTTCTATTAAATGTCACAACTACTTTGTCTCAGATATCAATTTTATAAAAAATAAAATAAAACCAGTCATTTTAGCGACTATTTACATTTTTGTATGAGGTGATAACACTCTTTTTCAGAAAATAAACAAAGAACCTAATAAAAATAGTTAAAATTAAAAGTAAGTGGTAAGTGTTTTTTTCTTGCATTAAATTATACGATATACTGTTGCTGTAAAACATGGTTATGTTTGAATCAAATTATTTTTGGACTGTTTGATAAAACAATACCATCAAATATTTGTTCATGTCTGAACATGAAATTAATATTGCGTTTGTTTGACGCAACTTCAAAAATATTTTATTACAATTTGTTTAATTTGTTTCGTTGCTGAGAAATTCATATTGCGTGTGTATAAGTGAGAATAACACAATGCCCGCAGGAGCATGTTTGGCCACCGTTGATATAGATATAGATTTTCGGGGTTTTAAATCACACATACGCAGCGAGCTCTCTTTTGAGCTCTCTGGTTTTTCTTCTTTCACACGTACGTAACTTCCAAACTAAGAGAAGTTTTTTGATGAAGTTACACATAGAGAAATCTCCGTTGTTAAACATAAAGATAAGTTCTCGTTTGCCGAAAGTTATTTTTGCATATGAGAATGTTTGATATTTAATAGCCAAATTCACGATCTGGTGTATTTTTGCAATTGTATTTATGCAATTGTAAATATTTCCTATAAATTGTGAACAAATTTTACTTGTTGCATTTGCAACAGTATTTGTAAAACACAAAATACACATCAGAAATAAAAATTTGCTTTTAATTTTATGATATTTTTTACAATTTATAAAAATGCCTAATGGAAGTTTGAAGGAACATAAATTGGACTCTTTACTAGACGAGGCTGCCGAAGAGATTATGTTCATTGATCAATTCTATTTAAAATGTAATTCATTGATAATATTTTTATTTAGATATAGAAAGTAATGATGACGCTGTAGACGAAGTTTTAGATGAGTTGGTGGAAAACTTATTTGTAGTGATGGAGTGTCGTCGAGGTTTTTTTTAATACAGTACCAAAGTCGGTAATTTGGAGAGATGATATATTAACAACATTGGATGAAAAAAGATTTCGGAAAATGTTGAAAGGGTTGAAAGGAAGCAATTCTTGATGCTGTGTGATCTAATAAGGAATGATCCAGAGTTTACAAAAGCCCATTCTTCCAAGAAATTTACTGTTGAGTTACAACTAGCAATAGTGCTATTCCGTTTGGGCTCATCAGGAGAAAGTGCATCTATCAAGAAAATAGCAACTATTTTTGGAGTGGAAAAAGAATATTCAAAGCGTTTTTACGCCTACAACCGGAATATATTTACTAGCCTGACGAAAGTGAAAGCAATCAAATTGTGTTAAATACATTTGACGAACTCCCTTTCTGTATCGGGTATATTGATGGAACTGAGATAAAGTTGGCAGAATCACCAGTCGAAGATCATACGTATATCCAGAAATCACGTATATTCAATAAAAGCCCAAGTGGTTTGCGACTACAAACGTAAAATACGTCATATATTAGTTGGGCACCCTGGAAGCTGGCATGATTCAAGAATATTATTCAAACATAAAGAGTATTTTGTTTCACAACAATGGATTCCAGGATATTCTGCATACCCTCTATCGGGATTAATTATTACGCCCTATCGAAGTAACTCCAGACAGCTATATAAAAACGACCAGATCGCTTTCAATTTAAGACATAGTAAATAGCGGGTCAGAGTGGAGCATTGCTTTGGCATTTTAAAAGAAAGATTTGGGAGCATGAAAGAACCAAGAATGCGTGTGGCAAATAAAAATAGTCATAAGTTATATTGCGACTGGCTCCTTGTTTGCTGTATTCTCCACAATATTTTAATCAACGATTGCCCAAGTTTTAATGAAACATATTTAATACTGGAAAACACTGGTGAGGATTCTAATGAAGAAGATTTTTCGAATAATTCTGGTGAAATGAAAAGAAAAGCCATATATTCATTAATGTTTTCATAAATTTATTTAATGCAATATCTATAATGCAGCGAAATAAAAAAACAAATAAATTCATTTATAAAATGAAATTAAACAAAATTAAATTAAGAAGGTACTTCTGATTCGAAAACATACCTACATACATATGTACATATGAAGGTATATAGTACTTATAAATGATAAAGAAAATTGGTTTTGTAATGGGGACTTATACTTCATTTCAATTTAAAATTTTTGTACGCGTTCGTCCTTTTCTATTTGAAGAATTTTTAATCTTTCTTCTTTTTCCAACTGCATGACTTTAAAATCCATTTCACGCTTTTCCTTTTCTTAATCTAGCTTTAATTTTCTATCACACAATACAATCTCTTTTTCGTGCATTTCAGTTCTCTCCGCTTGGAAGACGGCAAGATGTGAGGCTGATGACTTCGGAGCATTTTTTTAATTTCTCAGTGAAGTCTTTGGATTTTTTGGAAATAGTTGTTGATAGATTTTGTCTAAAATCACTTGATTATTTTGAGGACAAACATGTTTCAATTGTTGGAACATCTGAGGTATTAGCTAGAGATGAGGTATTGAGTTCTTCATCTACATCGTACGGAGTGCGATCAACAATTATTGATTCGGTTAATGTGACTTCCATATTTATCAAGTCTCCAGTGTCAATAACCACAAAGTCGCCGTTTACTTTTTATACCATCCACCACCATCAGTGGTGATAGAGGGTATATATAAGTTTGTCATTCCGTGCGTAACACCAAGAAATATTCATCTGAGGCCCAACAAAGTATATATATTCTGGGTCCTTATGAAATTCTGAGTCGATTTAGCTATGTCCGTCTGTCCGTCCATCTGTCTGTCTGTGTAAAACACGCTCACGTTAAAACGAAGCAATGGAAATTAACGAAATTCAGCAAAAATATTTATTATTATCCGGTACAAATTGGTATTGAAAATAAGCAAAATCGGTTCACATCGGGAAAAGTTATGAATCAAAATTTAAAACAACTCCGAAAAAATAAGCATTTATTATACATTCTGATGTAATTATCTCGAAAACTATGTAAGATAATTTCATGATAGTCATCATACATTACAACATCAGATCTTGATTCCTGCTGAAAATTGCCAGAATCGGTCCATAATTTCATATACCTCCCATACAAAAGTACATATTCCCGGAAAATTAGTTTTTTGTTAATAACTTCTGTCAGAATGCTGATATCTTCACAAAATTTTACAGCTTAAAATCTTATATCAATAGAATTCATTGAGAGAAAAAATTTTCTGGATGGGTCCATAATTGGACATAGCTCCCATACAAGGTCCTCTCCCGAAAATCACTTAAACGCGCATAACTCATTACTAAATTAAGATATCCATATAAAATTTGGAAAAAGTATTGCTCATATGCACAGAAATATTACTGTGAAAGTTTTTTTCCGATCGGTCCATAATTGGTCATAGCTCCCATACATGGTCCCCTCCCGCAGGGGCAGATAACTCATTACTAAATTAAGATATCCATATAAAATTTGGTACAAGTATTGCTCTCACATACAGAAATATTACTATGAAATTTTTTTCCGATCGGTCTATAATTGGTCATAGCTCCCATAAAAGGACCCTTCCCGAAAATCACTTTAACGCGCATAACTCATTACTAAATTAAGATATCCATATAAAATATGGTACAAGTATTGCTCATATGCACAGAAATATTACTATGAAATTGTTTTCCGATCGGTCCTTAATTGGTCATAGCTCCCATACAAGGACCCTTTCCGAAAATCACTCAAACGCGCATAACTCATTACTAAATTAAGATATCCATATAAAATTTGGTACAAGTATTGCTCATATGCACAGAAATATTACTGTGAAATTTTTTTCTGATCGGTCCATGCTCACGTATACAGAAATATTACTATGAAATTTTTTTCCGATCGGTCCATAATTGGTCATAGCTCCCATACAAGGTCTCCTCCCGAAAATCACTTAAACGCACATAATTCATTACTAAATTAAATTATCCATATAAAGTTTGGTACAAGTATTGCTCTCACATACAAAAATATTACTGTGAATTTTATTCCGATCGGTCCATCCTTGGTCATAGCTCCCATGCAAGTTTCCCTCCCGAAAATCACTTAAACGCACATAACTCATTACAAAATATTGATATCCATACATTTAGCACAAATATTGCTCTTATATACATTAATTACACTATAAAATTGTTTTACGATCGCTCCATATTTGGTCATAGCTCTCATACTAGGTCCCCTCCAGAAAATCACTTAAATCACAATATTCATTACCAAATAATGATATAGATACAGAATTTTGAAATTATGTCTTTATATACATAATTGGTCATAGCTCTCATACAAGGTCCTTTTACGAAAATCTCTTAAACGCCTATTACTCATTACCAAATAAAGCTATTGATACAAAATTTGGCACAAATGTTAGTTTGGCATACAAAAATTCTATTTCAAGATTTTTTCACGATCGGTCCATAACATGGGTGCGGTCGGTCCTATGCAAGGTTGCCCTCAGAAAATCACTTGAACACACATTACTTATTACTTAATTACGATATATGTAGATACAAAATTTGACTGAAATATAGCTTTTATGTACAGAAATTTTGCTTAAAGAATTTTTTACGATCGGTCTATAATTGGTCATATCTCCCATACTAGGTCCTGCCCCTAAAAGCACTTTAACCGTATTTAACTAATTGCATTATCAATTTGTGTAGAACAAAATTATATATATGTATTTTGAAAATCCTTAAATCTTTCACACACATGCATACATGCACATTATTAAATATCGTTAAAGCATATCTTAGGGCGCTATAAAAATATAAAAGAAAATGTAATGTTCAATAAATTTTGGAATTGTAACAGATTAAAGCTGTTTAAATCTTGGGTTTTTTCTATTTAAGACATGAGAAAACTTATTTCTACAAATATTTGATCAAATAAAAAAGTATTAATATAAAAGTAGCTGGTGGAGGGTATTTAAGATTCGGCTCAGCCGAATATAGCACTCTAACTTGTTTTCTACTAAAATTACATTTAGATGGTTGTAGTAGGGACACATTTGTAGAACTTTGCCTGAAATTTACATAATTTAAAGTTTCTTTCCTTATATATATTTATACTTGCCTTCAACGCATGAAGTTTCCGCATCTGTTTCAAATAGTCCTGCGCCCGTTGATTTACGCCAGTCATTGTAGCGTCAATTTTACTTTTTCTATAAACTTTTTATAAAAAAGTGTACCGTTGGTGCCTATAAAATTGAAAATATAGCCAATAAAAATCTTTAACTGATCTCTTGTCAGCAATACCGTTTACAGGAAATATTGTTGCAGGCTTTTTGATGATTAAAAATTACTTACCTCTACCACCGGAGCTTCTCGAAGATATTGAATTATTTTATTAAGATCATCTTCAGACCATTTTCTGTTGGGTTTATCCATTTTTATTATTTTTTTATATTTTGGGTCTCCATTCGCCAACGAAATTTATTATTTTTTAAAAATAAATTATCAACTGTCAATTAACTTAAGTGTTGCAAAATGTTGAGTAAATATAAACTATGGTTTTAAGCACTGAACATCAAGAAGTGAAACGCTGTCAAAAAGTACCTAAGTCTACTGTCATTCGGTACCTAACTCTATGAATGTATTAGTAGAATTCTCAAGCCAACATAATTGCATAAAGTCGGATTTGAAAATATTAAAAAAAAATTATTACATTTAAATTTTTATTTTAAAAGATTTCTTAAATTAAATATTTGCAACATAATTTATCTATAAACATTTTAGAAGAATGTATGTTGGATTTTTAATCTGCAATATTAAAAAAATAAATAATTTATTTGAAATTATTTTCTTGTACCATACGAAAATTTACAACATTGTCTTTTTTCAGTTTTAATTTCAACAACAAAAATTTAATGTCGAAAAAAATAAAAAATATTTTTTTCGTTTGTAAAAAATAGATTCTTTTCGGGCTATTAAATGTATTTAAATTGTGCAAAAAATAATAAAATATAACTTTAAGTGATAAAAAATACTTTAAAGTGCTATAAGCACTTGGAAGTTTTGAGAGAGAGTGACTTGTTTGTATATTTGAAGTTTATAGACTACTAAACGGCTGAACCGATTTTCTTGAAATTTTCACAGTGAATGAATTAAATAGAAAAATGCGTATATCTGAGAAACTATTAGAGCCAGAATCTTCAAATTTTACACGAAAAACTTTGACATTCATGTGAACATTTAAAGAATAACGGACGGACTTTCATCTGGGGGTGGCTTATCGCCTCCCATATCAATTAAATACAAAATTTCGTGTATCTGGGAAAATATTAGATTATTCAAATTTTTCATAGATTACATTAAAATCTTAATTAACGTTCGGAAAACATTTTCGAACTTGCAATAATTTGTTTAGTATCTACCATATGTAACAAATTGTATATCTGGAAAACTAACTATCAAAATCGTTAAGTGGGTTTTTTATTTATATTGCTTTTAGGGTAGCAAAAAAGGTTACTTTCTGGTACTTTTTTTATTCTTTTACTAATACTTTTCGAATTTTCTATAATATTGAACCTAAAAACATAAAATTGGACACGCAGCTTCCTGAGTGTATAAAAATCTGTATGCGAGGAATTTCTGGTTGTAAATCAAACATGCATCATCCCGATTTAATTAAAATCTATAAAAAGGCACTGTCAGGTACTTTTTCGTTCTTCAACTGTTTTTTTTTTTTGATTGTCTGTAATATTGAGACTAGAATCATAAAATCAAACTTATATAAAAGGGAACTTTTTGATATTGCAGATATGTATATATGTACATTAGGGATACAACTATTTTGGCGAAATTTTTGGCATACCACCACGTGCTTGCCAATGTTGTATAAGTAATGAAAATCATTTTTTTAGGTCATTTGGAATCAAAAACATTACGCACCAACCCCAATTTCTAATATAAACCAAATTTTTTTCAAGTTTTTCTTTTTATTATTTTAAAATTTAAATATTTATATAAGGTAATTTTTTCCCATAAAATATACTTATGCAAAAATACTATTTGACATCCCTTAATCAAAAAGTCCATAAAATATAATTTGTTCATCATATTTGTTTTGACCATATCTCCGATTCTTATGGACCGATTTGACTGGTTTTAAACAGCTAAATTCTTAAAAGCATATCTACATAATTCAATTATTTAAGATTTGGATTCCTGAGATTTATGGAGCCTTCAAAAAACTAATTTAAAAAAACAGACGGACAGACATTCGGTGCGTGAACTTTTTTAACACTTAAAAAATAATGACGTAGTTTCCCACATTTTTTAATGGTCTATTCGACTATGCTATGCCAAATTGCATATATGCAACAAATATCAATAGTTATATCCCTAATATACACTCCTCGCCACTTGAATAGCGCATATATAAATTATTTTTTTTTCAAAGCTTATATTTTTGGATCAGGAATTTCTGAAAACTTGTTTTTCCCCCTCATTGTAATATTTTTTGTTCTGGAAAACAGTATTTAACAATTCAAACAAAAAATATTACAATGAGGGGAAAAAACATGTTTCCAGAAATTCCTGATCCAAAAATATAAGCTTTGAAAAAAAATTTATATACAGCTGTGGTCAGCTAATTGAAAACGGTCTCTTTATATTACTGCTTCATGTGATTTCAATAAAATTATGGAAATATTACGTTAGATTTTCAGTTCCAATCACTTGTATTTTATGAATTGATGTTGTTAAAATAAAATGGAATGCATTTTGTTGTGGAACATTTCTTATTTCCTTTTCCATTTAGAATTTAGTGAAAATATCTCAAAGATAAATCTAAGAAAATGCGACACCTAATTAGAAACGACCATTTTTTATTAAAATTTTTTTAAGTCAAATCTAATTTTGATAAAAACTGTAATTATATTTTGGTAAATATTATTTTTAATTTAATGTATGAGAAATTTTACGTCATTATTTTTAGGACTAATAATGGGAATAGGCCAAAGATATACTCCTGCCCAGGTTAGATCCAATTTTGAACTTCATAAAGCATGTAAATCGTAAAAGGATATGGGAGAACAGCTCAGTTGTTCCAAAAAAAAATATTTTTGATCGTTTATAGCATATTAAGAAATATGACACTGATACTAACTCTCCACGTCGAAAAATTTACAGAAAAACATCAGCCCACCTCAAACGGGATGATAAGACGAATCTCTAAACCTGACCCAAAGAAATCATCCACGGGCATCCAGCGGTAAATTTGAGAAAAATTGGATATAATGTTATCTAAGCCTACTATTTCGCGATGTTTGGTGGAATCGAGGCATCTTGGGAAAGAATCGCGCAAGAAACCTTTTCCAACTAAAATTTAAAGAATTTGCACAGCGTAAACGGTTAAAGCTAAAGAGCTGAAATTTGGACAGGAGATTGGTCTCCCAGCAAAATGACGGGATGTTGGGAAATTCGAATGTTTAGGGGGTAAAAAAGGGTAAATTCGGTAACCTCATATACAATATGTAATTTTAAAATTGTTTTAGGATCGGTCCCTATTTGGTCATAGCTCCCGTAGAAGATCTCCATCATTACCAAATAATGATATCCTTAAAAAAATTGGCACAAATATTAACTTAAAGCTCTGATACACGGTTGTCAGATCTTACAACGTTGTCAGTAAAATGTGCAGAAAATGTCCAACAATCGTGTGAACTTGCAATTTTTTTTTTGCAACGTTGTCAGAAAAAGCATTACTGACAATATTGCAAGATAAAATTTGTAAATTGACATCGTAGTTAGACATTTTCTGCACATTTTACTGCCAACGTTGTAAGATCTAACAACCGTATATACATAGCTTTACTTTACATAAATTTTATTTAAAAAAATAACGATCGGCCCATATATTGTCATAGCTCCCATATAAGGTCCCCTCACAGATGTCACTTAAATTCACTTAAATTACTCATTACCAAACAATGATATCCGTGCAAAATTTGACACAGACATTACTTTTGTATACAAAATATTATTTAATTTTTTTTTTCACTATCGGTCCATAATATGGGTCCGATCGGTCATATTTAAATTATGAACTGACATTGCAATATTATTTGAAATAAAATGTTTGCTATTTCACTGAGGAGAAAATAATTAAAAATGGGAAATTTATTTATACTCAAAATCAAACCCATTGAGCCAATTTTTATAAAATTGAAAAAATGTTAATTTAATATTAAGTCTTTAATATTAATGGTTTTCATTTAAACGTTTAAGTTTTCCATACGTGCAAGTTTATTCGACTTGTTCATGAAACCCCTGTTCAATTTTTGTCCAATTACAATATTTGTAAACATTTTAAAACTATGTCAAACGAAATTAAAAAATAAAAAATTAATTATTTAAACAAACAATTATAAAAAAACATTCAAAATGGGAATATTCAAGTGCTTAAGTTAAAAAGTAATCAATACAGAGTGATTCTATTAAATGCACAATAAGACTGTTCAAGTTTGCCAGTCTAATTAGTCGCTCAAATTTATAAGTGTGTTGCAAATCAATTCCATACAATTCAATTGCGAAAATGGAAACATGCACAGTTTGCACAGTTTACGAGGATTTTGAACATTAATGTTAAATTTAAATGAGAACCCATATTGAATATAGAAACATAAAATTTGTTGGTACTTTTTCATTCTTCAAATTATTATTTTTGTATGTTCTATAAAATGAATCTAAAACACATGATTATTATGAGAGAACTTTTCAGTACTTTTAATCTCTCAAATGGTACTTTTTTGAATTTTATACAATATGTATTGAATATTGAATTTTCTATAATATTGAACGGAGAAACATAAAATTTTTAATTTAATGAGAATCTGTAAGGGGTATTTTATAGTACTTTCCCTTCTTCAAATAGTACTTTAGAATTTTTGATAATACACGTTTCTTATTGAATGCAAGTTTATTCACATGGTAAAAAAAGGAATCAAAATTGTTTACATATGTATTTAATTTTTATAGTTTTGAATAATCCGGTAATTAACATAAAACTTCAAATAATTATTTGTCGAGTAAACCTAATAAAACAAAATTGGCAACTAGAAATTTGTGGTTGCTGAGACGTTTTTAAAGCAATTATATGGAATTTTGTAAACAAAAATAATATTTTATTCTTAAATAATGTTGAATCAATGGATCCGTGTAATTTTTAACGGGTCTGTATAAATTGGGGCTGGGTAAATTGTTGACTGCTCTTTACGCAAATCGGCAGTATCACTAGGCGTATATAAAACTAAGTGGTGTCGACTTTTCCAGAGATACCAGAACATTTAACATTATTATGAGCTCCAAAGCTCGGGGGACAGCGTTGTATGGGGATTAGGTGAAATTATAGACCAAATTCAACTATTTTCTATGAAATTGTAGACCGACTTCAAGTTTGTCCTTATCTTATGAACTCAAAAGCCCTTTTCGGGGGGTAGGGTTGTAAGGGGACTAGGTAATTGACCGATTTCAACCATTTTCAATAGGCTTCGTCATTGGGCCGAATTTCCAAATATCTTCAAAATATATTGAAAATTGCGACCTGTACCTTGCGCACAAGGTTTACATGGCTTAATCGACTCAAAAAGTGATTCTGAGTCGATCGGTATACTTAAAGTTGGTGTAGGACCAATATGTTTGTGCGTTACAAACATCAGCACAAACGTATAATACCCTCCCCACTATGGTGGTGTAGGGCATAATGATTTTGAGCCTAGTGGTGTACTTTAAGGTGGGTTAAGATAACAATAGGCTTGTCAATTATTCGAGTTTAAATTATTCTAATAAAAATGTATAATATTTTTTTTATTCGAGTAGTCGATTAAATTTGAAAAATTATTCGATTATTCGAACGAATAAAAGTTTTTATTCGAATAATTTATTAAAATATAAATAAAACTTGCCAAACACCTCCAACATCTTAAGATACGGATTAAAAACGCTAATCCACTTATGTTTGTATATGTCAGTAACTTAGATAAATCTCAACCTATTTTAAATTTCACAACGGATTCAAAAGTGGAAGCTGAGGCCTTTATAATGATATATACGATGTTTTACTAACCTGGAGAAATATATGTGCATTTCATCTGATAAAATATTTTTCGAATTAGTTTTGCGGATGTTTTTACAAACTATTTTATATATTTTATTTATTTATACTTTATTTATTAACATA
The DNA here is from genome assembly GCF_015586225.1 of Lucilia sericata. Lineage (NCBI taxonomy): Eukaryota > Metazoa > Arthropoda > Insecta > Diptera > Calliphoridae > Lucilia > Lucilia sericata. The sequence continues at coordinate 53,539 of NW_023994995.1, forward strand.
TTAGAAAATTATATCTATTCTGGGTAAAACACAACTTGGTTTTTATTGACTATGTTATTGATCTTTTTCTTAATACAAAGTTTTTAAAAAGTTTAAGTTTTTATTAAATATGGGTAAATCCAAATTAATGAATGTTTATCTGTTTCACTTATTGCAAACATTTAAAAAAAAAAATAAAAAAAAGTACTGAAAAAGACCAAAATAAGTAAGTGACGATTTTAATACAGGCTTGTCATAGGAGGGATGTCCTGAAGTCATTTATGTTAAAATTAAACTAAAAAAATGTTGGTACAAAAAATATACCTTCAGTTTTGCAAAAATTAATTATTTTCGATTTTTTTGGAAGTCATTAAACATGACTCCTTAGATGCTAAAAAAATTCACTTAGTGCTACTTTTGAATTGGTGATAAATGTAATTCTTTTGCAAGTTCGTCGATTTTTTTGCTGGGAAACTATAATAAAATATTCGTAAAAAATAACATTCAAATATTATTCGATTAATCGACAAAAATTATTCGTATTATTCTTTATTCTAAATTGGAAATTTTTTATTCGTTCGAAGCAAAACAAAATTTTTTCCTCGATTAATCAAATAATTTTTATTCGAATGACAACCCTAGTTAACAATCAATATTTCTATTCGTTACATATGTACGTACATACATACATACATTAACACAATCTCATAATATTTTCCCCACTATAGCGAAGTAAGGTATAATTATGTTGGGAGACCATTATTAAAATAAAGTGGAGTTTAATCCCATTCTCTTTTTAATTTTTTTCTTCCGATGATTTTCTCTTAACTTTCTCCACTTCTGTGCATGTCATTAACTTTGTTTTAATTGTACATGTATTTATATTAATTAATAATTCACATTTTCGTATCACAAAAATTAAATTAGTTTAATAGTATTAGTTGCATCATATACTTAGCTGACGATAAAAATTGATTAAATCTTAATTAAACATACAAAATTAAAGTCAAGTACATATTAAACAACTAAGAAATTATACTTAGTCGGACGTGGCACAGTGGTATAGAAAATAAGAGAGGAACATAATTCTGTAAATTCTAAATGGTTAGTCCGATTTGAATGAAATTTTACATGTGGAGAGAGGAGGTTTTGTCGAGTTTAAGTTCTGAACTTGGACTCATGGAACTTGGATATATTTTTTTTTCAAATCGGAACTCAAACGAAGAAATAGGATCGTTTTAAAAATAGTACATACCAGAGAAGTGTTAATTTGGGTACCTCTGGTCGCTCCCCCGGTACTCAACCACACCTCTTCTCTCCGCATGTAAAATTTCATTCAAATCTGACTAAGAGTTTAAAAGTTACAGAATTATTTCCCTCTATTTTAATATTCGCAACATTTCCAAGCAATTATTTTATCTGAAACAGATAAATTACACTATGCGACAAAAAAAATACCTGGGAAGTGATACTATTTTTATGATAGGTGGATGCGAGTAGAACAAGAATCTGTTTTTGAAATTTCCAAAACACCTCCAAAATCTTGAGATACGGGTAAAAACCGGTTTTTCATAACTTTAGGCACTTAAAAGCCAGTAACATAGTTGAATCTCAACCAATTTTAAGTTTCTGAATGGATTTAGCAGAAGCTGAGGTCTTTATAATGACATATATAATGTTTAAGCAACGTCGAAAAATATGTGTGCACTTCATGGGCAAACATGTTTTTGATTTTATTTTTGCACCGTTTTTTAAGTTTGGAGATGTTTTTTTCAAAGTATTTTATATAGGAACTGTACTATTTATTAATTGATTATAAACCTATGCAACTTTTTAAAAATCCGTTAGCAATTGACGACGTTATTGATATTTTTCTTAATACAAAATTATTCAAAAACTGATTTTCTGAAAGATGATTTATATGGGGGATAGGGTTAAATAGAGTCCGATCCTCATTAAATTTGGTGGAACTATTTATGTTTATATAAAAGTTATTTATGCTGAATTACATCGTCATATTAATATAATTAAGACAATTATGAAATTAAATTAATTTTTTGAAGGAGGATTTGTATGGGGGCTAGGGTCAAATAAGGTCCGGTCAATACAAAAATCGACATAAATGAGATTGCTATAATCCTTAGTAATATTACTGATTCTTTAAATAATACGAACTTATTTGACAATAGTCCCCATACAAACCCTCCTTCAGAGAATGAATTGAATTCCATAATTATCCTTTTAATATCAATATCACGATGAAATTGGGCTTAAATAACTTTTATATAAATATTAATCCTCCCACCAAATTTTATAAGGATCGGACCATATTTAGGTCTATACCCCATATAAAACATCCTTCAGAAAATCAGGTTTTGAACAATTTTATATTAAGAAAAATATCAATAACGTCGTCAATTGCTAATGGATTTTTAAAAACAAGATTGCGTTTTGCTCTTAAATAAACATAGGTTTATAATCAACGAGCTATACCCAGTGTGCTTTGCTACTCTAAAAGCAATATAAATAAAAAGTCTTAATAATTTTGAAGATTCTAACTGTAATGTTTTCCAGAGATGCATTTTTTCGGAACGTTAATTAAGATTTTAATGTAATCGATGACAAATTAAAAAAAAATCTAATATTTTCCCAGATATACGAAATTTTGTATTTAATTCATATAGGCGGTGCCAAGACCCCGTTGAAAGTCCGACCGTTATTCTCTAAATGTTCATATTAATGTCAAAGATCTTCATGTAGAATTTGAAGATTCTAGCTCTAATAGTTTCTCAGATATACGAATTTTTCTATTTAATTCATATGGGAACTCACAGCCTCCAGATGAAAGTCCGCCCTTTTTTTCTCCAAAATGTTCATATGTATAATAAAGTTCTTCTTGCAATATTTGAAGAATCTTGTTCTATTATTTTCCCAGATAAGCGAAATTTTGTATTTAATTCATATGTGAGGTGCCAAGCCCCCCATTGAAAGTCCGCCCGTTATTCTCTTCTCATGAATGTCAAAGTTTCTCAATTAAAATTTGAAGATTCTAGCTCTAATAGTTTCTCAGATATAATATTTTCCTATTTAATTTATATGGGGGCTCCAAGCCCCCCATGACGAAAGTCCGCTCTTTTTTCTCCAAAATGTTCAGATGCCAAGTCCAAAAATCCCGTTATTCTCTAAATGTTCACATGAATGTCAGAGTTTTTTATGTAAAATCTTAAGATTCTAGTTCTAGTAGTTTCCAGACATACAATTATTCTATTTCATTCATGTGGGGACTTCAAGCTCCCCAGATTAAAGTCCGATCTTTTTCCTCCAAAATATTCAGATGATTATTGAAGTAATTTCTGCAAAATTTGAAGAATCTAGTTCTATTAGTTTCCCAGATAAACGAAATTTTATATTTAAGTCATATGGGAGCGGTCAAGTTCCCCATTGAAAGTCCGCCCGTTATACTCTAATTGTTCAGATGAATGTCAAAGTTTTTCAAGTACAATTTGAAGATTCTAGCTCTAATAGTTTCTAAGATATACGATTTTTTTAAATTAATTCATATGGGGGCTCCACGCCCCCCATATGAAAGTCCGCTCGTTTTCCCCCAAAATGTTCAGTTGAATATTAAAGTAATTTATGCAAAATTTGAAGAATCTAGTTCTATTAGTTTCCCAGATAAATGAATAAATTAATATGAGAAGTGCCAAGTCCCCCATTTAAAGTCCGCCAATTATTCCCTAAATGTTCACATTAATGTCAAAGTACTTCACGTAATATTTAAAGATTCTACATCTAATAGTTTCTCAGATATAAGAATTTTTCTATTAAATTCATGTGGGGGTTTCAAGCCCCCAAGATAAAAGCCCGCCCTTTTTTATCCAAAATGTTTAGATGAATATTAAAGTAATTTGTGTAAAATTTGAAGAATCTAGTTCTATTAGTTTTCCAGATAAACGAAATTTTGTATTTAAAGTACCAAGGTAAGTACCAAGTCCCCCATTGAAAGTCCGCCCGTTATACTCTAATTGTTCAGATGAATGTCAAAGTTCTTCAAGTAAAATTTGAAGATTCTAGCTCTAATAGTTTCTCAGATATACGAATTTAATTCATGTGGGGGCTTCAAGCTCCCCGGATGAAAGTCCGCCCTTTTTCCTCCAAAATATTCAGATGAATATTAAAATAATTTGTTCAAAATTTGAAGAATCTAGTTCTATTAGTTTCCCAGTTAAACAAAATTTTGTATTTAATTCATATGGGAGGTACCAAGTACCCCATTGGAAGTCCGCCCGTTATACTCTAAATGTTCAGATGAATGTCAAAGTTCTTCAAGTAAAATTTAATGATTCTACCTCTAATAGTTTCTCAGATATACGAATTTTTCTATTTTATTCATATGGGGGCGCTCCCCTCATGAGTAGTCCGCCAATTTATTACCCAAAATGTTTACATGGATGTTAAAGTTCTTCGTGCTAAATTTTAAGAATTTAGTTCTATTAGTTTCCCAGATAAACGAATTTTTGTATTTAATTTATATGGGAGGTACCAAGCCCCCTAATGCTACTACTTTTTGTCCTAAATGATCATATTGACACTAAAGTGGCTCCGACAAAATTTGAGGACTCTAACTGTTATATTATCTCAAATATACGGATTTTATATTTTCTTAATGTGGGCGTGGCTCATCGCCCACTTGAAATTTCGAAATAAAAAGTAGCCTATTACCTATTCCAGACATGCAGGAATACGCTGTGAAAATTTCAAGAAAATCGGTTCAGCCGTTTAGTAGTCTATAACGTTCAAACAAACACACATTCATTTTTATATACATAGATTAATAAATAGTAGGGTTCCTATATAAAATACTTTGAAAAAACATCTCCAAACTTTAAAAACGGTGTAAAACTAAAATCAAAAATATGTTTGCCAATGAAATACACACATATTTCTCTAGGATATTAAACATTATATATGTATGTCATTATAAAGGCCTCAGCTTCTGCTTTCTAAATCCTTTCTAAAAGTGTTTTGGAAATTTCAAAAACAGATTCTTACTCTACTCGGATCCACCTTTCAGAAAAATAGTATCAATTTCAGCCAGAAAATGAATTTTAAAATATGCTAAAACTTAAAAAACTAAGTGCTAAGGTGTTCTACAGAAGAAAAAAAGTGCTAAAATTTTTTTATATAACAAAACAATATAAATGATTGTTCATTCTAGTTTTTATTAAAATACTGATTATGTAGTGCATGACTCCAATATTTCTGGTACTATATCTTCATCGTTATCTTCATTTTGATCTTTTTCAAATGATCTTATTTTATTTGCAATATAATTAGTTATATATTCATAAACAATATTTTATTTTGTAAAAGATTTTTAATACTAAGTTTCCATACAAAATTTTATTTATAAAACTTGTATAAAATTAAAATATGTTTATGATTAATGCCACTTAACAGCATGCATTTCAAATTTCAATTCTTTTCGAATTTCAATTCTTTTCGAATTTCAATTCTTTTCGAATTTGTATTATTGAACATAAAAATTCAGCTTAAATACGATTTCGAATTTTATTTTTACTTATAGCCTTGGAAATAAAAAGCCTTTCAACTGCTGCATTAAAAAAAGGTGAAACTTAAGGAGCTGAAATTTTGCACAAATATTTTTTATTCATGCAGTTTGTTTGGTATTGAAACTGGGCCATATCGGTCCATGTTTTCGCGTACCCCCCCCATACAAAAGACTAACACTTATAACTTGCTTCAAAATGATAGTAAAGCAACGACATAAACAAGTTTTATAGGAACATAATTCTAATTTTTAAATTTTTTTTTACCATAAGTAAATTTAGAGGAAATCAAATCATAAAAAAATACGATAAAAAAAGTATTACCATCACCCTGACTATATTACGATTTATATATGATAAAACAGTTTAGAATAAATGATTAAATTGTGGTAGAAAAAGTATCGATTTATATAGTATAGGTCCACTTTCCGAAATTCACTTGAAATTTAAGACACATGATTTGATAGTGGGTATAAAGATTCGGCACAGCCGAATATAACACTCTTACTTGTTCACCATAATGTTGTTTACTAATATACAACCACCGATTTTCAATAATATTTTTAATGAAAACATATAAATATTTTTTATATCAAGTAAATTATGCTAAAAAGCATTTAGCATAATTTTAAAAAACTTCAATGCATTTTCACGATGCAAAATGCTAAATCTAGCACTGAAAGTGCTAAAATGGCAACACTGCTTCCCAGGTATTTCGATTTTCGTTTATTTTGTCTCACTGTGTTGTTTATTGTGTTTTGGCAATAATAATACACAAAAATCCTTATTGAATTTATAAAAATTTTGTTAAAAAATATATATTGAATTTTAACAAAAATTTCACTAATTCTATAAAATTAAAATTTGTAGAAAAAAGTACTTACAACAATTTTATTTCACATTCTAGAAACTATTATTTGTACTGTGAAAACTGAAACACTTATACATTAAATGTTTAAACCAAGTAAGAATTTTATCAATTCATTTTAGTATATTCCAAAACTTGTTTTATTGTTGTATTCCATAGGCTGACATATAAATAAAACTCAAACAAAAACATTTACTGAACCAGTAAAAATGTTTACTGAAAATTAAATTTATTTCAATAAGGTGTTTGTTAGAAAATATTTTCCTTCTGTGTGAAAATCAAACAAATTCGTTATAAAACCAAAAACAAATATTTATAAAAAATTTTGAGGGTAAGAGCTTCGCCGCGCATCGCCGCCAAAGTTTGTAAATGCGTTTATATGGGCACTTTTTGGAGTTGTTTCACAAAATAAGGCTTTAAGTATTAATTCTTGCACCATTTGTTTTTTTTAGCAAAATCGTAATGTCTACAAAATTGTCTTTCCAAAAATATCACTAAAAATTGATTAAAAAGTTTTGAGTTATTAAAATTTCCCCCGAGAATTTTGTGATTCTGAAGACACATAAAATAAATATATTTGTTTTAGTTTTGAAAAATTTTACAAAAAAATATTATGTTTATCTTTATAAGATTCATAAATGTGCTAATACGATTTTTTGTTCAAATTGGATTACTCTTATTTTAACAGCATCTCCAAAACTTCATTTTCAAAGTTTAAAACATTTTGTTATATGGATTTTAAAAACTTAAAGTTTTCTATACTGGATACTATAAATGATTTAGAGGGTTTATGATTTTTAATTTCGAAAATTTGATCAGAAATAACTTTCCATGAACTCGGAAATAATAATCGCAATTTACTTGATCAAAATTAAGCAACAATTTGTAATAATATAAGTTTTACTTAATTAATTTTCCCGAAATCCTTCAATTTCACATCGCATTTTTAATTCGTATATACATATAATATCCAGTATAGAAAACTTTAATTTTTTAAAATCCATTTAACAAAATTAAAGTTTGAAAATGAAGTTTTGGAGATGCTGTTAAAATAATGGCCCTTTCTTGACCACAGACTAAACCGAGTAAGCGTTATCCAATTTGAACAGAAATTCGTACTAGCACATTTAATAATCTTATAAAGATAAACATAATATTTTTTGTAAAATTTTTCAAAACTAAAAAAAATTCTTATATAACTCAAAACTTTTTTAACCAATTTTGAGTTTTTCTATCTTTTTGGAAAGACAATTTATAGACATTACGATTTTACTATAAAATGGTGCAATAATTAATACTTAAAGCATCATTTTGAGAAAAAACTCCAAAAAGTGCCATTTTCTCTCATATAAACGCATTTCCAAACTTTGGCGGCGATGCACGGGCTCTTACCCTCAAAATAATTGAATAATATTTTACAGTATTCCATTTGACGTTAAAAATACAACGTAATTTCACTATTAGAAGTTGATCCGAGAGAAAAGCCTATTTTCGACCCACCCTAGTGTTTACACAGATGGGTCTTATTTCGTTTATTAGTGTCTAAAACTTACTGTTGTTAAATTTTAGTCAAATCGGAACCAGTGTCGGAAATCGATTGAAAAGTGTAAAATTGTTTTTACACAAAAACCATGTAAAATAAGACTTTTTTAGTCGTTTTTGTCACATATTTGTGAAATGAAAATGCCTACATTTATGTCATCGAAAGCGTCTCACAGTGGTATAGGAAAAAAAAAAGAGGGAAATAATTCGGTAACTTCTAAACGGTTAATCCGATTTTAATGAAATTTGGTATGCACAAAGAGGAGGTGTTGTCGAGTTTAGGTTTTGAATTTGGACCTTATAGGCCAACCAGGGGCCCGGCGGGGGGTCCTCAAATTAGGACACCTCGGCTATGTTAAATTTTTAAAACGATCCTATTTCTTCATTTGAGTTCCGATTTAAAAAAAATTTCATATATAGAATCTCCTCATCGAGCACTATAAAAAATGTCGTCGTAGCAGTAAATTATCTCTTATAGTTTAGGAGATATTCGCATTTGAATATTAAAATTTTAAAATTTTTACCGTCCTTACTTTAGTTTTTTTGATAATAGCAGGTTCAAATATTTCCGATTTTCGCCATTTTTTTTTATTTGCTTAACAACAAGTTTATATACCAAGCAGTGAAAGAATTATGTAAAAATCATGACTGAGTCCAAAGTTATAGGCATTTAAATTTAAAAAATTAAAAAAAGGCGATTTTTTGTCATTTTTTTGGGAAAAAAGTATCTTTTTCTTTTTAAGTTATCTAAAAAGTTTCTAAGAAGATGTATATAGAATTTATACTTTTTGGAAAGCTGACTTTACATGAAATACGATAAATGAAACAAAACCTAAAAATTTTTGATACCGAGGGGACCAGTCCATCCAAAAAAACCCTATTTTTTATGGAAAATTAAATTTTGAGCAAAAATTCTCAAATCGCATAGTCGATATCAAATTATAGTGACCTGTTTTATATGACCCAATAAGTTCTTAATCATTTTGTAACGGGTTTCGATAACCCCGCCCCTGGTATGGATATAATAGGCAAAAAACCAAAAAATCCCATTTTTGGGATTTTTTAAAACTTTTTTGGGAATTCCGGGATTTCTAATAAGAAAATTCGAAATTTTTATTTAATTTTGGATTTTGAGTAAAAAAATCTACCTAACTGTAAAATTTCATCAAAAAATATTCATAAATAAAATTTTTATTGCAATTTGAAAAATTTGTATCTTCGCAAAAACTGAAAAAAAAACATTTTTTAATTTTTTTTAAAAAAAGTATTCCGCGAATTTTTTAATTTTCAAAAATTATATACAGTTTTGAAAAATAGACAAAATTACGTTTCCATTGATATATAACATGCCTACCTAATGTTTTTTAAGTGACAAATTAATTAGGGAAAACTCAACATCTTTTAGAAAATTTACCTAGCACTATTATTTTCATCCATATATGTAACAAATTTAAGAGTTAACCTTATGGATGAAAATAATAGTGCTAGGCAAATTTTCTAAAAGATGTTGAGTTTTCCCTAATTAATTTGTCACTTAAAAAACATTAGGTAGGCATGTTATATATCAATGGAAAGGTAATTTTGTCTATTTTTCAAAACTGTATATAATTTTTGAAAATTAAAAAATTCGCGGAATACTTTTTTTAAAAAAAATTAAAAAATGTTTTTTATTCAGTTTTTGCGAAGATACAAATTTTTCTAATTGCAATAAAAATTTTATTTATGAATATTTTTTGATGAAATTTTACAGTTAGGTAGATTTTTTTACTTAAAATCCAAAATTAAATCAAAATTTCGAATTTTCTTATTAGAAATCCCGGAATTCCCAAAAAAGTTTTAAAAAATCCCAAAAATGGGATTTTTTAGTTTTTTGCCTATTATATCCATACCAGGGGCGGGGTTATCGAAACCCGTTACAAAATGATTAAGAACATATTGGGTCATATAAAACAGGTCACTATAATTTGATATCGACTATGCGATTTGAGAATTTTTGCTCAAAATTTAATTTTCCATAAAAAATAGGGTTTTTTTGGATGGACCTGGTCCCCTCGGTATCAAAAATTTTTAGGTTTTGTTTCATTTATCGTACTTTATGTAAAGTCAGCTTTCCAAAAAGTATAAATTCTATATACATCTTCTTAGAAACTTTTTAGATAACTTAAAAAGAAAAAGATACTTTTTTCCCAAAAAAATGACAAAAAATCGCCTTTTTTTAATTTTTTAAATTTAAATGCCTATAACTTTGGACTCAGTCATGATTTTTACATAATTCTTTCACTGCTTGGTATATAAACTTGTTGTTAAGCAAATAAAAAAAAATGGCGAAAATCGGAAATATTTGGACCTGCTATTATCAAAAAAACTAAAGTAAGGACGGTAAAAATTTTAAAATTTTAATATTCAAATGCGAATATCTCCTAAACTATAAGAGATAATTTACTGCCTAATTGTGTCCTAATTTGAGGACCCCCCGCCGGGCCCCTGGTTGGCCTATAAGGTCCAAATTCAAAACCTAAACTCGACAACACCTCCTCTTTGTGCATACCAAATTTCATTAAAATCGGATTAACCGTTTAGAAGTTACCGAATTATTTCCCTCTTTTTTTTTTCCTATACCACTGTGCGTCTCTCAAGGACCTTTCTTATATGAAAAAAAACCTCAAAAAAATTTTGAGAAATGGTATCATAAAATCAATTAAACTTTCATTTTAGTTGGGAACATTAACACCTTATTTTTCCTCCATACAAACGGGGCCACCCTAATATACATACATATATTATAATAAATCTCTGTAATTTTGTTTCTTTGTTTGTGCGTCAATCACGCCTAAACGGTTGGACCGATTTTCTTCAAATTTGGAATATACATATATATATGTCTGGAAGCGTCAATAGGCGTGTTATCCCCAGGGACCGAAAATAATAATTATTTTTGAATTTTTAAATAAAAAAAGCAACCACAAGAAAATATCGGAGAACAACATCAAGTATACCATTTTGATCGTCGTGAACTAAATTTTAAGAATTTAAATTTTAGATTTTTATTTTTTTGAGCAAAAATAAAAGTTATTTTTTGACTTTTGAGCAGAAAAAAAGTTTTCGCTATAGAATCGTTTATTTTCCAATAATCAAAAAATAACTTTTTAACTGCTCGAAAAATAACTTTTATTTCTGCTCAAAACAATAAAAGTAAAAAAACAACACTTATTTTGTGACTTTTATAATAAAAGTCATAACAGTTACGGTCCCTGGTTATCTCGTAAAAAAATTTCTACAAAAGTAAAATTTTCAATATCGATATGTGTGGAATTATGCAAAATTTATTAAAGCCCCTTCTTCACTTCACACGAGCACACAAGTAATATGATCTGTCAAAATTTTGTGTAGATCGGAACGGATGGGATCGTCTGAACGCAGTATGTAATGAAACCATCACACATTGAGAGAAAATACGGATGGAAAATTTGGCTCTCTTCATTTTTTAAAATGATTCAAAAAACAAGCAAGTCGTATCAGGGATGTATTTTTATCTTATCACAAAAAATACAAATCATACGACTTTTATTCTCTTTGTTTGTCATACGGATTGAATTTCATTTTACTTTTTCATTAGACTTTACTTACGTAAAGTTTGATCATCTGATGAGCCCTTATTCAATATAATTTACATGATTAATTACTTTATGGCAGGGTTTCAAAAAACTGCTAATTGCAGTCGCAAATTACTAAATATTTGACTAAATTTAGTACCATGCTTAAAAAATAGTAACTAGTTAAAATTTCCCCTTACAAGCTAACTGAAGTCAGTCAACTGTGTCAACACATTGCTGCAATAACTTGCAAGTGGTTTTGTTTTTCTTCAGCAGCCACACATACAAGCAGCGGCCATGTTAAGTTTTTCAACTCAGCCGAACTGAACACAACGACTGAACAGTAAAAACAGTTTTGCGTGTGCTGCTTACGTATTGCTTAGTTCTTGGTTTCGTTTTCTTACTAAGGGACGTAAAAAAAAACTGATAGTTTGACTGGTTAGTACAAATCAAGCTGACTGAACAATAAAACTTGATGGGTTGTTTGTTCAGTAAGACTTTGTTATTGTATGCAATTTGTTTTAGTATATTGTATGTTTTTGTGTTTAAATTTGGCAAAAGTAAATAAAGTAATTGATAATTATTGCTAATAGAAATTGTTAATTAATTTAAAATTTATAAAATTATAAATTACTATACTTATAAATTTAGATATTTTCTTTAAATAAAAATTGATTTAAATTTAAGCATTTTGATGATTTTTTTGTGAGATTTTGTTATTGTATGTATGTATGTATATTAGGGTGGGTCGAAAATAGGCTTTTCGCTCGGATCAACATCTAATAGTGAAATTATGTTGTATTTTAACGTCAAATGGAAGACTGTAAAATATTATTCAATTATAAATTGGTTAAAAAAGTTTTGAGTTATTAAAATTTCCCCCGAGAATTTTGTGATTCTGAAGACATATAAAAGTAAATATAAGAAAATTTTTGTTAGTTTTGAAAAATTTTACAAAAAACTATTATGTTTATCTTTATAAGGTTCATAAATGTGCTAGTACGAATTGTTGTTCAAATTGGATAACGCTTACTCGGTTTAGTCTGTGGTCAAAAAAGGGCTATTATTTTAACAGCATCTCCAAAACTCCATTTTCAAACTTTAAAAAATTTTGTTAAATGGATTATTAACAAGTAAGAGTGTTATATTCGGCTATGCCGAATCTTATATACCCACCATCAAGCCTCGTTTGACTCGAATGAAACTTACTTATATCTAATTTCATCTATATACATTTTAGGCCAGTTATAAGCGTTAAAGTAATTTTCTGAAGGGGACCTTAAATAGGGGAGTAGGGTCAATTATGGGTCGATCCTCATAAAATTTTGTAGATAGAATTTGGTTCGTATCAAATTTATTTGTGTCGAATTTTATCGCTACACTCGTATTTTTAAGTCATTAATGAGCGTTGCAGTCATTTTCTGAAGGGGACCTTATATGGGGGGTAGGGTCAATCATGGACCGTATGAAACTTACTTATATCGAATTTCATCTATATACTAGTATTTTTAAGCCAGTATTGAGCGTTAAAGTCATTTTCTGAAGGGGACCTTATATGGGGGGGGGGGGGGGGGTGTAGGGTCAATTATGGACCGATCCTCATAAACTTTTGCATAGTGATTTTGGATAACAAGAAACTTACTTATGTCGAATTTCATCGCTATATTCGTATTTTTAAACAAGTTATGGCTGTTAAAGCTGCTTTTCGAGGGGCCACTTGTATGGGGGCTATCCGAAAACGTGACCGATATTGCCCATTTTCAATACCAAACAAACCTTACCTATAAAAAATACTTATGTGAAATTTCAACCCTCTAGCTCTTTCCATTCGGACTCTATCGTGCTTTCAACAGACAGACAGACAGACGGACGGACGGACAGACATGGCTAGATCGTCTTAGAATTTAATGAGGACCCAGAATATATATACTTTTGTGGGTCTATGACCAATATTTCGATGTGTTACAAACGGAATGACAAAATCAATATACCCCCCATCTTTTTTGATGGTGGGTATAAAAATTAAAGTTTTCTAGGCTGGATATTATAAAGGATATATATAAGAATTAAACACAGGGACGTAAAAAAAACTGATAGTTTGACTGGTTAGTACAAATCAAGCCGACTGAACAATAAAACTTGATGGGTTGTTTGTTCATTAAGACTTTGTTAATGTATGCAATTTGTTTTAGTATATTGTATGTTTTTGTGTTTAAATTTGACAAAAGTAAACAAAGTAATTGATAATTATTGCTAATAGAAATTGTTAATTAATTTAAAATTTATAAAATTATAAATTACTATACTTATAAATTTAGATATTTTCTTTAAATAAAAATTGATTTAAATTTAAGCATTTTGATGATTTTTTTGTGAGATTTTGTTATTGTATGTATGTATGTATGTACGTATATTAGGGTGGGTCGAAAATAGGCTTTTCACTCGGATCAACTTCTAATAGTGAAATTATGTTGTATTTTAACGTCAAATGGAAGACTGTAAAATATTATTCAATTATTTTGAGGGTAAGAGCCCGCGCATCGCCGCCAAAGTTTGTAAATGCGTTTATATGGGAAAAATGGCTCTTTTTGGAGTTTTTTCACAAAATGATGCGTTAAGTATTAATTATTATTGCACCATTTTATAGCAAAATCTTAATGTCTACAAAATTGTCTTTCCAAAAAGATGGAAAAACTCAAAATTGGTTAAAAAAGTTTTGAGTTATTAAAATTTCCCCCTAGAATTTTGTGATTCTGAAGACATATAAAAGTAAATATAAGAAAATGTTTGTTAGTTTTGAAAAATTTTACAAAAAAATATTATGTTTATCTTTATAAGGTTCATAAATGTGCCAGTACGAATTTTTGTTCAAATTTGATAACGCTTACTCGGTTTAGTCTGTGGTCAAAAAAGGGCCATTATTTTAACAGCATCTCCAAAACTCCATTTTCAAACTTTAAAAAAATTTGTTAAATGGATTATTAAAAATTAATGTTTTCTATGCTGGATATTATAAGGGATATATATAAGAATTAAACACAGAAAGAATGAGCTTAATACCTCTCATAGTTTTACCGTACCTGCGATGTGAATTTGAAGGATTTCGGGAAAAAGGCAATTTTTGCCAATAATTAAGTAAAAATACCCTCCACCAGCAAACTACTTTTTATTGAAACCCATCTAACTATCTAATTTTTAGATAACTTGCCAAAATTGTTGTCGAACTAATTTTGATTAGGTCCAGAAAAATGTATATTAATACGCCAGTTCGAAAACATTTTAATAGAATGATGTATCTATATACAGAATATGGGAGTTGTGACCAATTATGGACTGATCAGGAAACAATTTCATATAATAATTTATATGCAGAAAAAGATCAAGTCTAATTTTACTCCAATAGCTTTATTAATCAATGAAATATGTGCGTTTAGGTGACTTTAGGAAGTGGACTTTATATAGGAGCTATGAGCAATTAAGGGCCTATCCGGAAAAATTTCGCAGAGTGATTCATCATATTTTATATTTTATCAAGATATCTTTATTTGATAATTAAATATGTGCGTTTAAGGGATTTTTTGAAGTGGACCTATTACCAAATATGGACCGATCCAGAAAAAATTTGGTACAATGTTTTATATGCCTATTCGCAAAAAATTTCGTAGAGTGATTAATGTAAAGATAAAACATATTTGTGTCGAATTTTCTCAAATTAACTTTATTTGACAATGAAATATGTGAGTTTAAGTGACTCTCAGAAGTGGACTTTATATAGAAGCTATGACCAATAATGGACCGATCCGAGAAAAAAGTGGTAGAATGATTCATATGTACACAAAACTTATTCAAGTCGAATTTTACCCCTATAGCTTTAGAATTCAATGAAATATATGCGTGTAAGTGATTTTCGGAAGTGGACCGTATATGGGAACTATGACCAATTATAGGCCTATCCGGAAAAAATTTCGTAGAGTTATTTATGTTTAGGCAAAACATATTTGTGTCGAATTTTGTCAGGATAGCTTTGACATTGAAATATGTGCTTTTAAGTGATTTCCGGAAGAGGGCCTTATATGGGAGCTATGACCAATAAGGGACCGATCCGTAAAAAAAATAGTGAAATGATTTGAGTGCACACAAAACATATTTCTGTCGAATTTCATCAAAATAGGTTTAGAAATCAATGAAATATATGCGTTTAAGTGATTTTCGGAAGTGGACCTTATATGGGAGCTATGACCAATTATGGGCCTATCCGGAAAAATATTCGTAGAATGATTCATGTTTAGGTAAAACATATTTGTGTCGAATTTTATCAATATAGCTTTACTTGGCATTGAAATATGTGCTTTTAAGTGATTTTCGGAAGTGGTCCTTATATGGGACCTATGACCAATTATGGACCGATCCGTAAAAAATTTTGTAGAATGATTTGTATGTATACAAAACAGATTTGTGTCGAATTTTATCCCGATAGCTTTATAATTCAATGAAATATATGCGTTTAAGTGATTTTCGGAAGTGGACCTTATATGGGAGCTATGACCAATTATGGGCCTATCCGGAAAAAATTTCGTAGAGTGATTTATATTTCTACTAAATATACTTGTGTCGAATTTCATCAAAATAGCTTTAGTTTACAATGAAATATGAGCTTTTAAATGATTTTCGGAAGTGGGCTTTATATGGGAGCTATGACCAATAATGGACCGATCCGTAAAAAATTCGGTAGAATGATTTGTATGTATACAAAACATATCCAACTCGAATTTTATCACAATAGCTTTATTCATCAAAGAAATATGTGCGTTTAGGTGATTTTCGGAAGTGGACCTTACATGGGAGCTATGACCAATTGTGGACCGACTGAGATCTACGTTGACAGTATGATTTCTGTTCATATTAAATTTACATGTACAAAATTTCGTGTTGATACCGATATATTTGAGGGAGTTATTAACGATAAACTAATTTCCGTGAATATATACCTTTGTATGGGGGCTATGGGAAATATTGGATCGATTGTAAAGATTTTGAATATAATTCATCACTGCCCTGAAAAAATAATGTGTGACAAAATTCATCGAAATATCTTTGAAATATGAAAAAAACGTAATTTTTTTCGAGGTAGTCTGAAATTTGTACTCATAACTTTTTACGTTGTGAACCGATTTTGCTGATTTTCAATACCAACTGCTTATGATAATACTAAATATTTTGGGTGAATTTGGTTTATTTCCTTTGCTTAGTTTTAACGTGAGCGTGTTTTACACAGACAGACAGACGGACAGACGGACATAGCTAAATCGACTAAGAATTTGATAAGGACCCAGAATATATATACTTTGTTGGATTTCAGTTGAATATTTCTTGGTGTTACACACGGAACGACAAACTTATATATACCCTCTATCACCACTGAAGGTGGTGGAGGGTATAATTATATTATTACCAATTGTTGCTCAATTTTGATCAAGTAAATTGCGATTATTATTTCCGAGTCCATGGAAAGTTAGTTCTAATCAAATTTTCGAAACTAAAAATCATTAACCCTCTAAACACCGGGGTCGAAATCAAATTTTTGAATTTTATGTTCTTGAAGAAATAAGAGCATGATGTTGTTAATTTGTTGATGGATATTGATGAAACTTCTTAGTTACTACATTCAAATAATACGATAAACCAAATACTGGATATATATCCATTAAATCTTTAAGAAAATTAATTTTAGAAAATTCCTTTTTAAAAGTGTTTTTTGTAGTGTTTAAAAAATCGGTCTTGAATTGACCCCAAGTATGACAGAGGGTTAATTTTTGAAGAAGTTTGATTCCTAGATTTCTGGATATATTTTTGTGTAGTTTGTCAAAATGAATTCATAATTAAATACACAATATTTTGCTATTTTTAATGAAGAATATTAAATATACAAAAACTTGATTTTGACCCCGGTTTTTAGAGGGTTAATGATTTTTAATTTCGGAAGTTTTATCAGAAATAACTTTTCATGGACTCGAAAATAATAATCGCAATTTAATTGATCAAAATTAATCAACAATTGGTAATAATATAATTTTTACTCGCAGGTACGGTAAAACTATGAGAGGTATTAAGCTCATTCTTTCTGTGTTTAATTCTTATATATATCCTTTATAATATCCAGCCTAGAAAACTTTAATTTTTAATAATCCATTTAACAAAATTTTTTAAAGTTTGAAAATGGAGTTTTGGAGATGCTGTTAAAATAATGGCCCTTTTTTGACCACAGACTAAACCGAGTAAGCGTTATCCAATTTGAACAACAATTCGTACTAGCACATTTATGAACCTTATAAAGATAAACATAATATTTTTTTGTAAAATTTTTCAAAACTAACAAAAATTTTCTTATATTTACTTTTATATGTCTTCAGAATCACAAAATTCTCGGGGGAAATTTTAATAACTCAAAACTTTTTTAACCAATTTATAATTGAATAATATTTTACAGTCTTCCATTTGACGTTAAAATACAACATAATTTCACTATTAGATGTTGATCCGAGCGAAAAGCCTATTTTCGACCCACCCTAATATACATACATACATACATACATACAATAACAAAATCTCACAAAAAAATCATCAAAATGCTTAAATTTAAATCAATTTTTATTTAAAGAAAATATCTAAATTTATAAGTATAGTAATTTATAATTTTATAAATTTTAAATTAATTAACAATTTCTATTAGCAATAATTATCAATTACTTTATTTACTTTTGTCAAATTTAAACACAAAAACATACAATATACTAAAACAAATTGCATACAATAACAAAGTCTTACTGAACAAACAACCCATCAAGTTTTATTGTTCAGTCAGCTTGATTTGTACTAACCAGTCAAACTATCAGTTTTTTTTACGTCCCTTAGTAAGAAAACGAAACCAAGAACTAAGCAATACGTAAGCAGCACACGCAAATCTGTTTTTACTGTTCAGTCGTTGTGTTCAGTTCAGCTGAGCTGAAAAACTTAACATGGCCGCTGCTTGTGTGTGTGGCTGCTGAAGAAAAACAAAACCACTTGCAAGTTATTGCAGCAGTGCGTTGACACAGTTGACTGACTTCAGTTAGCTTGTGAGGGAAAAATAAATACTTGAACTTTCTTCAGTTCAGTCGACATTTAAAAAAATAAAACTAAATATTAAACCCAGGGTACACTAAACAGGTATATGCATCACTACAACAATACAAAAACAACATGTATTTTGTTTTTGTAATTGTATGAGCTCAATGTCAAAATAAATTAAAATATTTTTTGATGTTTGTCTTTTAAAAAAATTCTTAATTTTATTTCAAAAAACATGCAGTGATTTTAAATGGAATTTTAAGGGATATGCATGTTTATATACTTATATTAAGGTGGATGCTATTGGTAAATGTTACAGAGGAATTGGCAGAGGACCTGACAAAAGTAAGATTTTGGAATAACCTGATTTGTGCCACGAAATTTGTATCTTTAGCTACAAAAGTTTGGCAAACGAAAGTGGGCGAAAACGGGCGCAATACTAAAGATTGTTGATATCTGAATTGGCCTGATTTGTGCCAATAAAGTTGTGTTGTGGCTACCAAAGTGTGGCTAAAGACAACAGCCTTCTCAACGTGCGCAATACGGGGGATAGTTGATATCTGGAATGACCTGATTTGTGCCATTAAAGTTCTATTCTAAACGGATGAAGTTTGGCTAAAGACAGCGGATCTCAGAAAGGGCGCAATGCGGAAGATGGTTGAAATGTATTTTTTGTGCAAACAATATTATTTTTTTACAAACTAAACATTTTAAATTTTTTTATTATTAAAATTTTATTTTGTTTCAAATAAACAAAAACATATTTTGACAGAGAAGGTATGCAAATAAGAAAACAAAAAAATTATCAGCTGTTCGATTGCATATACCTGTTTAGTGTACACTGATTAAACCCTGCTTTATGGCGTTATATTAAGGCAAATCAAATAATTTTGTTCATCATTTGGTTGTAAACGTTAAATTAAAATTTTTAGATTTTAAAGAAAACATAATTAGTTTTCGCTATCAACCTAAAATTACCAAAAAAGGTTTATCTGAGAAAAAAATTAACTTATTGTTGGTGTTTTAAGCTATTTGACGTTTATGAGTACGATTTTCCTGAATTTTGCCTGAAATTGTTTAATAAACATAAAATCAAAGTATAACAAGTAGTCCGACTCTTTGACAGCAGTACCTAACTCTAAGCATGTGTTAGTGAAAAAGTACCTAACTCTAAATAAGTGTTGGTAACAAAAATGTATATGTGTTGGTGCATTCTGAACACACAGAGTTTTATAAAAAATTACAATTTTAAATTTGTTTGAATTTTCAATACCAAAAATTGAAACTCCGTTTGTAAAATAAAATTCAACAACAACAAAAATGAAATGTCAATAATTAAAAAAAAATATTTTTTTCCAGTTCAAGCAAATTAAACAAAACTCTTAATAAAAAGTGCTTGAAAACTATTTGAAAAAAATGCAGTTTTTTTGTGGATAAGTGCAATTTCGCGTAGGATGCCTAAAAGTGGCCAAAAAGTATGGTGAACATTTGAGTGCTTTGACAAGTTTAATTTTCTCACAAGAGAGCCGTATTCACACGGCACTCGTACATGTGAGAGAGTAATTTCCCATATGTGAGAGTCGGACTACTTGTTATACTTTGCCTAAAATAAGTTTTTATAAACACGCAGAGAAAAAATATGGTTGTGGTAACCATAATCTAAGAGCAACATATTATGGTTAGAATTATGATTAATGTTAAAACATATTATGATCATTATTAGTATAATAAGATATCGTATTATGATTAAATATAGTCCTAATATTTCATCATAATATAGTTTTATTAATCATAATGTTACAGCATCATATTGTAGTTTCAAGTAACCATATTATAGTTTCATATAATCATATAATGGTTTCAAGCAATCATATTACATATCAGAAACTACAGCAGCTAGAGTCTTCAAATTTTGTAGGGACAACTTTGATATCCATATGAGCATATGGGCGGTCTAGCTATAGTGAGGGTGGCGCCTCCCATACAAGAAAATCTTAAAAGAGTATATCTGAGAAAATATAACAGTTAAAGTCCTACATACAAAAATTAGTATATGTATATGGGAAACTATTAGAGCTAGAATCTCAAAATTTTGCACGAAAAACTTTGACATTAATTTGAACATATGGAGAAAAATAGTGGACCTTCAAAGGAGGCTTGCCACCTTCCACATGAATTAAATACAAAAATTCGTATATTTGGAAACTATTAGAATATGTATTTAAATTTTTCGTATGTTAGATAAAAATCCAATTTAACGTTTGGGAAAAATTGGGGTACTTGAAATAGTTGGCGATGAATTAAACACAAAAGATGTATATGGAAACCATTAAAGGTAAAATCTTTAAAAAATTGTAAAGTGGGGGTTTTATTTATATTGTTTTTAGGGTAGCAAAGCACACCGGGTATAGCTAGTACATATATATTTTCAAAGGATCAACATATCACAAAGGAAAAATGTAGCGTTCAGCATGATTAAAATTAAATGTAAAAAAAGTATACATAATTTTTGGGTAAAATTGTAACCATTTTAAGGAGACATAAGTTAACAACATTGAAATACGACCTCAGGTTTTGCTAAAATCGACAATTGAATTGTTGCTCAAAAAAAGAACTACTATTTTTGTAGCGTCCGAACACCCTGGTTTTTTGCAATTATTTTTGAAATTAAAAATTGCCCAAAATCAAACTTAGCACTGTAATGATCTGTAATATGGCAACTCTACAAAATATTGTAGTAATGTGTTATGTGGCAACTCTAAAAACTCATTAAGCCTTTGTCAGATGGAATGCAACCTGGCCTTTTTTGCATTTCCGTTTTAAGAATTATTATTGTAAGCCATTCTAATCAGAAAGGAACAAAAATAAAAAAACAAATAAGCATCCTTTACAACATCAGGTGTGGGGTGCATCTTAGTAAACCAACGAAAATATCGAAGCAGCTCAATGATGGATCTAAGACCTAGTCGCCAGACAATGACTGATGCATTAAATGCAGCCGGCATCGAGTTCCCTTCTTCTGCGACGCTGAGCCAACTACGAGGCTTATATGAAGCGCTAATGACACAACAAAGCAACCACGCTTTAAAACCAGCAAGCGAAGAGGATACAGTGGAAGACATGAACCAGTGCGCTGTCCAAGCAAATACTGATGCCGCTGAAAATACTATTAAGACACACGTTGTCGCAAATCCTGCTGCACAACAGCAAACACGTGCTCTAGATCAGTACGCCGTAGAAGTCAACACTGAAGTCCACGTGCATGATGCCGCTGAAACTGAAGACAATGCAACTGCTGTCCCGAAGCCCGCTGTAATTGCTGCCGCTGCCAGAATGCACACTGGAAAAACTTATGATTTTCTTCCAGATACCGCATCTGCTACAGGGTCCGACGAAATAAAAAAATTACAACTTCGTTTACAGATGTTACAACTACAGCAACAAATACAGGCCCTAGAAGAGGGCTTATCATACCAATCTCCTGTACGCAGAATGGACTGGATGGAATTGGACGCTGCTGTTCCTATATTTAGCGGTGACGACAACCAAGACATAAACCGCTGGTTCGTAGTCTTTGAAGATTATGCGGGGATGTTTTCCGAAAAGGAAAAATGTGCAGCCATACGCCGACGTTTGGAAGGGACGGCCAAACAGTACGTTACAAACTTAGGCCTGTTACAATTTGATGACTTAAAAGCTCGCCTAACAAGAATGTTCAAACGTACAGTTTCCCGAATGACAACGCAGTCAATATGCTCTACGGAGCCAGTAGTATGGACGACTTACTACGTCGTCTGGATAGGTATGAGTGCCGCCGTCAACAACGCCGCGTTCCGTTAAAGACTGTTACCGCAGCTAAACCGATGCCTTCTGAAACCACTGGTAATAAATCGACTGAAGCTGAGGTCCGCTGCTACAACTGCTCGCAATTTGGACACTACCAAAGTCAGTGTCAGAAGCCCAGACGTCCCCCGAATTCATGTTTCGTGTGTGCAGAGATGGGACATTTCCACAAAGACTGTCCGAAGAAGAAGACTGCAGTTGGAGCCATAAATATTAAGGGTATTGATGCATTCCAATCGGTAAGTGTTGCCTTCAGACAACAAAATAAGCGCACTGATGTTATTAAATTTTTTTCTTTGCTTGATAAGGGTAGCCCAATTAGTTGTATAAGTGAATCACTAGTACCGTTTGCAATCCCTATTAATAAAACTGTACCTACATTTCGCGGCGTTGGAAACAAAATCATAAATATAGTCGGTCGTGTTGGATGTGACATATTTTTTCAAAATAAAACAGTAGCGGGTGATTTATTTGTTCTGCCGGATTCCGAAGCCATAGTGCCACTTTTAATCGGGCGTGATGTACTTAATAAACTTAATATTCACTTATGCAGCAAAAAAATTTCTTATAATAAAAATGAATTGTTAAAATTGAATTTAAAAAATGGATACATTGACAAAAAAATACATCGTGCGCTTGTGTTGTTTAAATTATGTAGTAGTCCTGAACTTCCACCTGCGGTAGAGAATTTATTCGATGAACTTCCATTTGCAACGTGTAATAAGAATGATTTTATTGAACCGACTAACATTAGGAGAATTATTTCACCTGAAGTAAAACATCTAGCGAGTCGTGATAAAATTGCTTCTGAAAATGAGTGTAGTATAGTTGAAAACGTTGAAGATTTAGAAATTATTAACGATGATGAGTATTGTGAGGAAAACATGGAAATAATTTGCAACGTTGAGGATAATACGAATATAGACATTGATGAGGGACTAGATACAGCGAGTGCGTGTACATTAAGGTCAATGTTAGAAACGCAGTATTTTGATAGATTGGGATCTCCTACAAAGATGGTAGATTATTGTATGGAAATTAGGTTAACCAATGATGTACCGATTTATAGTGGTCCAAGACGGCTTTCATACCGGGAAAAGTCTGAGGTTAAATTGAAATTAAATGAACTCTTAGAGAAGGGTATTATACGCCCTAGTGATTCGGCATATGCCTCGCCGATTGTGTTAGTGAGACGGAAAAGCGGGCAATTGAGAATGTGCGTAGACTACAGGGCCCTGAACAAGATTACACTAAAGGATAATTATCCCTTACCCATAATCGAGGATTGCCTGGACTATTTAGGTAATAAAAAAATTTTTTCGACTCTTGATTTAGAAAATAGTTTTCAACAGGTACCGATGCATGAGGATTCGATAAAATATACGGCCTTCGTCACCCCTTTGGGTCAATACGAATATTGTTATATGCCTTTCGGGCTAAAAAATGCTGGTGCTGTATTCCAGCGGTTTATTAATAAAGTTTTAAGAGATTTTATAGAATCAGGTAAGATTGTAGTTTACTTAGATGATATAATCATCGCCACTGAAACTTTGGAGGAACATGTAGGATTATTGTCGGACGTGTTAGGTGCTTTAAGTGAAGTAGGTTTGAGACTTAATATGAATAAGTGTAAATTCGCATATCGGGAAATAGATTATTTAGGTTATCGTGTGAACGAGATGGGCATTAGGCCTAATGAGGATCACATCAAGTCCATAAAAGAGTATCCTATGCCTACTGACTGTGAAGGGGTAGAGCGTTGTTTAGGACTGTTTTCCTATTTCCGAAGATTTGTACAGGACTTTTCGAGAATATCAAGGCCTTTGAATATGTTGAAGAAAAATGGAAATTTTAACTGGACTGACGAATGTAGAGACGCTTTCTTGACTCTGAAGGATCGATTGACGAATGCTCCTGTGCTGGCAGTATATGATCAGCAACGTGAAACAGAATTACACACAGATGCTAGTACTAAGGGCTATGGTTCTGTGCTCCTACAGAAACTAGGAGATGGTAAATTTCACCCTATAGCTTACTACTCTAAGTGCACATCTCCGGCAGAATCTAGGTACCATAGTTTTGAATTAGAAACCATGGCCATAATATATGCGTTAAGAAGGTTCCGTATATACTTAGAAGGAATCCCTTTCACCATTGTGACCGACTGTAACTCCCTTGCACTAACATTGAGTAAGAAATTAATAAACCCTAGAATCGCCAGATGGGCTTTAGAATTGGAAAATTATAATTATAGCATTAGGCATAGAAGAGGAGAATTGATGACTCACGTCGATGCACTCAGCCGCGAACCAGTTATCGGGGTTATCGATGAGAATGAAGTCGACGTAAATATTCAGATTACGCAATCTAGGGATCCGAAGATACAGGACATTAAGATAGCACTTGAGCATGGTGAAAAAGAGGGGTTTTTGTTGGACAATAGTTTAGTGTTTAGAATAGGTAATCAGGGACAAAGACAATTATACGTGCCGGAGGAATTAGAAGAAAACATAATGAGGTTAGTACATGAGAAGTATAGTCATGTTGGTATTGGGAAATGTATGGACAGGATAAGCAAATATTATTGGTTCCCTAATATGAAGGACAAATTAAATAAATTCATAAGAAATTGCCTTAAATGTATTTACTATTCGGGCCCACATAAAAAAATGAACGAAACCTATACAACATCGAGAAGAAGGCTATCCCTTTCGACACCTTGCATATCGACCATTTTGGTCCTTTACCAGCAATTAGATCCAAGCGTAGACACATACTAGCAGTAGTAGATGCATTTACAAAATTTACTAGGCTTTACGCTGTAAACTCGCCAGGGACAAAGGAAGCATGTTGTGCCTTACGAAAGTATTTTAGGGACTATAGTCGGCCTAGGCGAATTATTAGTGACCGCGGTACGTGTTTTACTTCCGATGAATTCAATAGATTTGTAACCGAAAGAAATATTATTCATGTGAAAACTTCAGTAGCTTCCCCACAGTCGAACGGCCAAGTAGAAAGGATAAATAGAGATTTGAGGGCTATGCTATCGAAACTATCTGAGCCAACGGAACATTGTGATTGGACAGATAAACTGTCGCAAGTGGAGTTTGCCATCAACAATTCGCTGCACAGTGCTACGAAACAATCGCCGGCTATCTTACTATTTGGAGTAGAACAACGAGGAGAGATAGTAGACGAACTGACAGAATACTTACAGGACAGATACGAGGATAGTAATAGGGATCTAAAGGTAATGAGGGAGGATGCATCAGAAAACATAAAAAAGTCTCAGGAGAATAACTTAAAGTATTTCCATGTTCATCACAAACCGCCAAAATCGTTCAAACCTGGAGATTTAGTTGTTTTAAAGAATGTTAATACAACCCCAGGAGTCAATAAGAAATTAATACCGAAGTGCCGCGGCCCATACATCGTTCAGAAGCAATTAGGAAATGATCGTTACGAAATATCTGATGTAGAAAATTGCCAGGTGACACAATTACCCTATAAAGGTGTAGTAGATTCAACTCGATTGAAAAAATGGTTGGAAGTAAAGGACTCGGTAAAAAACAAATTATCTGAAACTGAAGGCAACACGAGTGAATACGAAGACTATGAGTTTCTAGAAGATGAATTTTTACAAGACTTAACGCAATCGAGGTCGATTGCCTAGTCAGGTTGGCCGAGATTGTAATGATCTGTAATATGGCAACTCTACAAAAGATTGTAGTAATGTGTTATGTGGCAACTCTAAAAACTCATTAAGCCTTTGTCAGATGGAATGCAACCTGGCCTTTTTTGCATTTCCGTTTTAAGAATTATTATTGTAAGCCATTCTAATCAGAAAGGAACAAAAATAAAAAAACAAATAAGCATCCTTTACAGCACCAATTATAGGACTAATTAAAAGTTATAAATAACGATTATATCCAAAATAAAAATTACTCTTATTTTGACATTTTTTATCACTTTAAATGTGTTCAAATGTAGGGTTCGTCATTTTGGAAATGCCCATATACATACAAAAGATAACAAAGAAATTGACAAAATAGAGAGATAGCAGACATATTACATAGTAAAGGCATATTTCCAGCCTGGCTGGATTGTCCAGTTTCAAGCTAAAATTTAATTTGTCCAGCTAAATAGAAATTTTTTAGTACACTGCAAATAATGTTCATGTCATCTTTGTCAAATCATGTTAGCCTGATTGTACATTTGTTATACAACTAAGTTAATGATTTTCCTCTTCTATCATCACTGACAACATGCCTCAACAATTGAAATCTGATGTCATAATAAATATTATTGCGAGCTATAGTCAATTTCTTTAATAAAAATAATTTGCAGAAAATGTTGCAATGGATATTGATGAAGAAGTTGGTCCATCAAAAAGACGACTCACAACTTTCTGCGATAGATGGAAAGAGTTTGCAAAATATTAATTGTAATAGTAATTTAAAAGAGCTTTATTCATTAATAGTTAGTTTATTACAAACCAGGGATGGAAAATGAGATTTTGTTTCAGTATCAAAAAATATTTCTGAGGGTACTTTTTTGGATCTCAGAGTACTAAAATAATTTTTTTGCTGAAATTTGGTAATTTCTTAAATGCATTTACATATATTTAGACATTTTTAAACAATAAACAACGGAAGTAGAAAGGGCATTATATGTTGATATGATGAATATTTGCCTATCCCTCAATGTTAACCTTTTAGATATGATTTGATGAAATTTCTTGTCCAGGAAATAGGTACATGGTATCAAATAGCTCCAATAAAAATATCATCCCGATATTGTACTTTGTAAATAGTTAAATTTAATGCAGTCATATTGTTATATTATAATAAATCCGTTGTTATATTTAATAAATATGGCCTTAATGAAATTCATACACAAGAATAAATTTAGAAATTCAACTTAACGCTAATAATTGAGCTACAAGTATTAGTAACGATAGTTTATTGTCAATAAATCTCTTATATATGTGTTATTAAATTAAAATATGTAAGTGTTAATTTTTTAAAAATCGATTGTCATGAGACCTTACGTAGGATATTTCCTAGTACATCCGATTCTGAATATGACAACAAACAATAATTTGCTTTAAAGTCCAAATATTTTTGACCAAATATTTTTTATATTATCTTTGGTTGAATGCTTAATTTCAAAAGATATCGTTTTATATTAGATAGAAATTGAAACCTTCGAGTTTCTATCATTTGGAAATAATGATTTTTAAAGTCAAACATTTTTTCAATATTGAAATTTTTGGTAATTTTCTCATAAAATATTAACAATGGAATTTTAATTAGATTAATATTCATATAATGCCAATCAAGAAAAAAATTAAATTCCATTTCGAAATGTGCTGCATTAGTGATTTGCAAACATACTTCTAAATAAATGGCTTCTAAAATTAGATTTCTTTAATTCTGGTACTAGTGAAGATAATTCCATTACTCTATAATTTTATTCGCCGTTTTTTTCTAGAACTTTTAGTTGATGCGTTTTTGATAATTATATGTAGATATGTGCTAAAACATTCTAGGAATTTCAAATTTGAATAATAATTTGAAATTTTAAAGATGCTTTGAGAGTATCAAATAAGACTCGGGAGTATCACGGTACTTTTGAACATCAAAAAGTACCATCGTACCAATTATGCCATCCCTGTTACAAACGTTTTTTTTACCAAAGTAAAAACTACTATAAATAAAATCAAACTAGACTGAATTGTTATTTTTATTGTTTTTAATTTTTTTTTTTTTTTGTATTTAATTTTAATTCTTACATACATATGCAAATATGTATGTCACGGAACTGAACCAAAAAAATTAAGTTTAGTTAATTTTAAAGAATGCAATGAACTTATTAAATTAGCTCAATTTGCGATCTAGTGTAAATGGTCTTGCATCATTGTATTTGCAAATGGTTTAGTATATTTTTACAATACAATAACAAAATACCTATACAGAAATACTCATGCTACGGTTTATAAATTATATTACACATAGAAACGTTGTTTTTATACCCTACACCACTTTAGTGGGGAGGGTATATTGGGTTTGTGCTGATGTTTGTAACATACAAAAATATTCGTCCTATACCCACCTTAAAGTATACCAATCGGCTTAGAATCGTTTTCTGAGTTGATTAAGCTATGTCCGTCCGTCCGTCTGGCTGGCTGTCCATGTAAACCTTGTGTACAAGGTACAGGTCAAGATAATTGGATGAAACTTGGCATGCACGCTTTTTTTGGACGAAGCCTATTGAAAATGGTTAAAATCGGTCCATTATTTCACCTAGCCCCCATAGAACAAAACCCCCCGACAAGGGTTTCTGAACTCATAATTGTGTTAAATATACAGGTATATCCATAAAATGCGGCACAACTAAGTTTTATAGAAGTCCTGATGACCCTGCCAAATTTCATAAAGATCGGGCCCCATTTGACCCTAGCTCCCATACAAAGTCTTCCCTTCAGAAAACTACTTGAATGTCCAAAATTAACTTATAAACACAAATATCGCGATGAAATTCAGCAAAATAAAATATTATGTAAATATAAATATATTCACAAAATTTTATCGGTCTTAGTCCTTTTTTAAATCTAGCCCCCATATAAAGCCTCTTTCAGAAAATTAATTTTTCATCCATAAATTGCTTAAATATATCGGAACAAGGGAATATTGAAGATA
This sequence comes from Lucilia sericata, assembly GCF_015586225.1. NCBI lineage: Eukaryota > Metazoa > Arthropoda > Insecta > Diptera > Calliphoridae > Lucilia > Lucilia sericata. The sequence continues at coordinate 82,742 of NW_023994995.1, forward strand.
AATGCTTTATTATGAAAAATAAATCACATTTAATATTCATAACTGGTGTAGGGTATCATATGGTCGGCCACGCCCGACTATACTTTCTTACTTGTTATTTACTCAAGACATTGCAACACAAACTGACAGCTCAAAAAAAAAAAGATTAAAATAAAAAACTATTTAGAAAAGCAAATGGAAACGAATAAAGTTAAAAAACAATAAAAAAAGCTTAAATTTCACGAAAAATGGACCAAAGCCGATAAATATAATTATAATTCATCTTCCAGGACACCGGAGATAGAGGTAAGCACGGACTTAAAGCAAAAGCTGTATATTTTGTCTGTTTGCAATTAGTTTTGTAAATAAAAACAGAAAAAATCACAATTAATAGTAAACATTTACAATTACAACAAGTAGGAAGTTTCAACTCTGAAACGCATAATCTGATCAGTTTGTCACACTCTTCCTGCGTTATAAACGTCCATCCTTCATGGCAGCTCTCCCAGAGGTCTGTTGTGTTTTAACATGAGTGATCGTAATTGTAAACCTTATTTTACTTTAAATTCTTAATCGGGTTTAACTCTGAAGCAATGAAATTTTAACAGTTTTTGGAAGTTTTATCAAGTTGCATTATAGTTTTTTTCAACGTTTCGACCCAAATCTTTAAAAATATCCAAATTAAACGGCTTGATATTATCAATAGAAATTTCTACATTCATGTTTCCATAAATTTTATATCATCCATCAATTCTATCCATGCTAGAGAAAGGGCTATGAGGAGGCCTCTTTTCATAGAAAGCTCAAAGCTCTTCTATTAGAATTCTCTAAAAGGTTTCAAGACTGGACGTTTAACGATATGATAAATGTTATAAGGACAGATGAGCCAAAAAATAATCTTCCTTATCGGCCAAAGCATGTATATAGAAAACCAAATGCATCATTAAAAGACCGCGACATAATGCCCATTATGAAATTTATATGTAGATGGAAATCTTCTATTTTAGGGATATTTCTCATCAGAAGGCGTTCGGAAAATGTAAAAAATCAATGGTAACATGAATGCCTACTGATATTATGAAGCCATTTTATCGGAATATTGTTATTGATTTATCGGGATATCGAAAATGACACCAAATATAAGGCTAAAAACACTAGATTTTTCAATAAAGTGTTAAAATTTTATAGCTATATTGCCCCTACAGTCGCCAGAATTAAACCCGATTGAGAATTTATAGTAAAAGGTTTACAATTACGAACACCCATGTAAAAACACAACAGAACTCTGAGAGAGCTGCCATGAAGTATGGATTTTCATAACGCAAGAAGCGTGTTGCAAACTGATTGAGATTATGCCTTTCAGTGTTGAAACTATCGTTGACCCAAAGAGAATATACTAAATACTAAAATGTTTGCATAGAAAATGTTAATTTATAATAAAAATGTTACTTTAGTACTACGCGCCAAATATGTGTAAATGAGTTAAATTAAATTTTTTATTTTTCTGAAGTATAATTAAGTGGATTTTTTATTTATTTTAGTTCAAAAATACCTTCTATCAATACCCTTTTAAGAAACATACAACTTTTTTAAATATCGTTTTTGGTTTAAAAATTAGACCAAAAGTTTAAATATTTTACCATCATTTACACATTTTTGTCACGAACTGTTTTTAAGCAATTTATGGTGGGAAAATAAATTTCTAAAAGAGGCTTTATATTGGAGTTAGCATGAAATATAGGCCGATCCTCAACAAATTGGGAAGAGGGATGTAATTTAATATAAAGGTTAGTTATGCTGAATTTCATCGCGATACTAATGGTCATAAGTAATTTTTTGGACGTTTAAGTTATTTTTTAAAGGGGGAGTTTGTATGGGGGCTAGGGTCAAACGACTGCCGATCATTATAAAAATCGGCACGGTCATTTTTGCCTATATAAAACTTAGTTGTGCCAATTTTTCGTGAGATAGTAGTATATTTTTCGTAGTTATGAGTTAAAAACCCTAAATCGGAAGGTAAGGTTGTATGGGGGCTAGGTGAAATAGTGCACCGATTTCAACCATTTTCAATAGGCATCGTTCTTGTGGCAAAAAATCAAAATATCTTGAAAATTGTGGCCTGTAACTTGCTCACAAGGTTTACAGGGACAGCCAGCCTGCCGGACAGACGGACGGATATGTCTTAATCGACTCAGGTGGGTGTAGGACCAATATTTTTATGCGTTACAAATATCAGCATGTATAATACCCTCCCCACTATAGTGGTGTAGGGTATAAAAATACACCACTTTGTGAATTGGGCTATTGTAATATTTTTAAATAATAATACATATGAGGAATTTCGTGTCAAGTAACCCAACTTTAAAAATCGATGTCTTCCGATCTGGATGAAATTTGCACCAAGGTTAGAACTATGGGATAGTAGGACAGACACAAATTCATTTATTTATTTAAATTTTAGCTCTATCGGTTAAGAACTGCCCGATTTAGAGTGGGTCAAAGTTGGACATTTTGGTTTTATTCAAATGAGTGTCACCTCACCTATTGGTCCTAGCAAAAATTGCCCAACGGAGTTCAGATATTTCTTCATTCTTACCAGAATTTTTTTTATATAATATTTTTTTTTTTTTTTTTTGCGTAAAAGAAAGCTCATACAATTTCATTGAAGAGCTTTATAGTCCCATAATGGGTTGCATTTGGGATATCTATCAAAAAAATGTTTTTCAACTCAAGAATAAAATTTTTTTCAATATTTGGCACTTCATTTTCCCTTTTTTTTCAAAATGAACGTTTTTGTTGTATTTTTGTTTGCACAAAATAACGCATAGAACATTGCCTAATATCCAATAGTTCTAACCTTGGTGCAAATTTCGTCAAAATCGATTTTTTGAGTTGAGTCACTTGACATGAAATTCCCCATATGTATGTATGTTAATAACAATTGATATTTTATAAAAATTATTTACATATAACCAATATTGATATTTTAATAAAAATACACAAAACCCAAATTTAAATTTTTTCAGTATCATGTCCAGATTTTTAAAACCCAATGTGCAACTTTTTGGGAATCGTAATCTGGCAACCCTATATACACAACATTAACCAAATCCAATGTACCTATTCTTCTATGATAGAATAGTAGGTTTGCACCCTGGTAAAGAAGAGTCAGAATATCCACCGGCGACATATACCTAGGCGCACTTACAGATTTACTGGTTTTTATCGTTTTTATACCCTACACCACTTTATGGGGAGGGTATATTGGGTTTGTGCTAATGTTTGTAACGCACAATAATATTGGTCCTATACCCACCTTAAAGTATACCAATCGGCTTAGAATCATTTTTCTGCTAGCTATGTCCGTCCGTCCATGTAAACCTTGTAATCAAACTACAGGTCGCAATTTTGAAGATATAATGAAATTTGGCACGTGATCTTCTATTCTAAAGCAAAAGGAGTAGGAAAGTGCAGTCGGACATGGCCGACCTATATACATGTTTAAGCAATTTATAGATACAAATAAAAAACTGGAGTTATATGGCGACTAGGGTCAAATATGGACCGATCCTCATAAAATTCTAGGGTGTGATTTTAATTCATATAAAACTTATTTGTGCCAAATTTTATCATAATACTAGTGATTAGAGGTGAGTTACGGACGTTTAAGTGTTTTTCTGAAATTAAACTTTGAATGGAACTAGGGTCAAATGAGGTCCAATCGTTATGAAAATCGGCATAAAGGTTTAGGCTTATAAATATTTTAGTTCTGCCGATTTTTGAAGGGATAGTATTATAAAATAGACCAATTTCAAAAATTTTCAACAGTCTTCGTCTTTGGTGCTACAAAAGATCATATACCAAATTTTGTTGAATTATCTTCAAAAATGCAGAAGTTATAAGGGTTTTATTTTTTCAGTCGTGGTTCACCATATTCCAAGATTGGACTAATATAATGTCCAGTACTTCCTGTACTGGACATTATATTAGATTTCTTCAGATTTGGTGTATTAATATTTAATTTTTTGAAAAAGACAACACTATTTTTATTTTGCTATGCATTTGTTATGATTTTTTTAAGATTTAAATTACTTCCGACAAATTTACATTTTTGTCCCACTGTTGTCCAATTTTTTTTAAATTTATTCTACTTCATAACTAAATAACGCTTCACGATGAAGTATTACACATATCTAAAGGATCCAATATTTTTCAAAACCTTAATTTATTTGACTGAAACCCAGAAATTATTCATATTTCATAGTCGACATATTTTCTAAAAAAAATTATATTATATTCTAAAAGCACAAATACATATCTAAACTGCATTTCACTGCACCGATAACTAATAGCTTTTTAAAGTTGAACTATATGAAAAAAAAAATAATTACCAAATATTTTGCACGACTGTATTGCTGTATAATTTTATGAATGTTGGTTTTGAAATCTATTTAAATATACATACATACATATGTACTATATATTTAAATATACAACTACAAGTCGCAATTTTGAAGATATAATGAAATTTGGCACGTGATCTTCTATTGTCCCAGGGACGATACCTATTGACGATACCTATTGAATGGTTAAGATCGGTCCATTATTTCACCTAGTCCCCATACAACTGAACCCCTGAATAGCGCTTGTAAACCTTTCAATGAAACTACAGGTCGCAATTTTGAAGATAATTCAATGAAATTTGGCACATGGTCTTCAATGGTATCGGAGACAAATTGAATATGGTTAACATCGGTCCATTTTCTCACCTAGCCCCCATACAACTGAACCCGACGAATTGGTATTTTAAGTTCATAATTATGTTTAATATACTCGTATCTCGACAAAAAGCTGCAAAACCAAGTTCTATACTAGCCTTGGTGACTCTCATGAATTTTATAATTATAGGGTCTCATTTGACCATAGCCCCTATACAAATCCCCTTCAAAATTTGACTTAAATGCCCACAATTTTGTTCAACAATAAATGGTTTAAGTATAATTCAAAGCAAGGTACAATTCAAATTAAATGCTTTATTATGAAAACTAAATCACATTTTATTTTTGTAACAGGTGTAGAGTATTATATGGTCGGCCTCGCCCGACTATAATTTCATACTTCTTTATACATGTGCAAGCATTAGGGTGATCGACTCGGTTTTTCAAACGGTTTTTTCTGTTTACCAGTGTCGGTTTTTTCTAAATGTTGATTTTTCTAATATCGAATAACCCGGTTTTTTACTTTTTAAAAACCGGTTTCGAATACTTTCATTTGCTTTGTATTCAAAGATTACTTAAATTAAATTTTGAAGTAAATAAAAATACAGCCCGTCTAAATTTTAAAAATATTGGAGTCCAGGAACTAGAGTATATTTTTCTAACGCACCTTTGGAGAAAACTCCAATTTAACGGAATTTAATTCATATATTCTTTATTTTATATTTTTCATTAAAAAATTATGGTTATGATTTATACCAATTTAGTAATATAAATAATAATATCTGTTATTAAAAAAACTGCATACATTTTACATGTAAAACTAATAATTGTTTTCGTAGGTCTTTTAAGTAATATTTTGTTAACATTTTCTTTATAAAATATTTCTTTAATAGAATAGAAATGGGAAGATATTAAATGACATAATACTGTCTTTACGGTAGGGTAAAAGACGAAAAATTAAAAATTACGACACTACATATAATTTTGGACAGTTTTAATTAAATAAAATACATATGGGCAATTCCATACGCTTGTATGTGACATTCACACGCCTTCAAAGTGGTATAGATTTTGTGAAATTAGGAGTACTTGGAAAACAATTTTGTCATTCTGTTCCGTTTAAAGAATACTATATTTGCGAAAGGAATCATCCCATTAGGAACCTTGTTTTCCAAAATATGGATTAAAATATGGCGATATCATACGTGACAAAAAACGGAAGTGTTTTTAAAGTACATGTAAATATTTACGAAAATCTGCGAATTCTGTAAGTGTATCTTTTTTGTTTTAATTTCTTACACTCTGGGACATATTGTTCATTAGTAAACCATAATTTTTAAATAAAAAAAATTAATACAATTTTATAATGAACATTTTTAAATATCGTACGTGACACATTGAATGTGACAGATTTTTCTCCTGATTTTTTTTTAGGTTATAAATTATATATTTTGGAAATATATACATACACACACTTCAATAAAGCAAAAGGAGTAGGAAAGTGCAGTCGGACATGGCCGACCTATATACATGTTTAAGCAATTTATAGATACAAATAAAAAACTGGAGTTATATGGCGACTAGGGTCAAATATGGACCGATCCTCATAAAATTCTAGGGTGTGATTTTAATTCATATAAAACTTATTTGTGCCAAATTTTATCATAATACTAGTGATTAGAGGTGAGTTACGGACGTTTAAGTGTTTTTCTGAAATTAAACTTTGAATGGAACTAGGGTCAAATGAGGTCCAATCGTTATGAAAATCGGCATAAAGGTTTAGGCTTATAAATATTTTAGTTCTGCCGATTTTTGAAGGGATAGTATTATAAAATAGACCAATTTCAAAAATTTTCAACAGTCTTCGTCTTTGGTGCTACAAAAGATCATATACCAAATTTTGTTGAATTACCTTCAAAAATGCAGAAGTTATAAGGGTTTTATTTTTTCAGTCGTGGTTCACCATATTCCAAGATTGGACTAATATAATGTCCAGTACAGGAAGATTTGTTCAGATTTGGTGTATTAATATTTAATTTTTTGAAAAAGACAACACTATTTTTATTTTGCTATGCATTTGTTATGATTTTTTTAAGATTTAAATTACTTCCGACACTGTTGTCCAATTTTTTTTAAATTTATTCTACTTCATAACTAAATAACGCTTCACGATGAAGTATTACATATATCTAAAGGATCCAATATTTTTCAAAACCTTAATTTATTTGACTGAAACCCAGAAATTATTCATATTTCATAGTCGACATATTTTCTAATAAAAATTATATTATATTCTAAAAGCACAAATACATATCTAAACTGCATTTCACTGCACCGATAACTAATAGCTTTTTAAAGTTGAACTATATGAAAAAAAATAATTACCAAATATTTTGCACGACTGTATTGCTGTATAATTTTATGAATGTTGGTTTTGAAATCTATTTAAATATACATACATATGTACTAAATATATATTTAAATATACATTTGTATTGAAATTAGTATTTAGATATTTCCTATTAACTTTTCAGATTAAGTTAAAATATAAATAAAATCAAAATTGTCTCAGCAAATCTATTTTAAATTATTTTATTAAAAAAAAAAATCATTGGGAAATGTACATTGTACTTAAAAAGTTTTATCATAAATATTATAATTTCAAAAAAAATGTTTACTTAAAGGTTAAAAAAGTAGTGGCCTCCGGTAGGTTAGTGGTTAGTGTTCTAGTCTGGTAGACCGGAGGTGGTGGGTTCGATTCCCACCTGAGGCACTGGTTAAGGAGCGCACAACAGGTCCGATAGAGGCCTAGGTCTATTTCTTCGGATTTGATGTATATACATCCTCCTTTCAAACTAACTAACTAACTAAAGGTTAAAAGTAAGGTAAGTAAGTAAATTAAAAATATTTTAAAGAAGATGGTTTCCTTTAGATGCAAATTTTTCAATAACTTTATTAGGGCATATTTCTTCATCGTGATGAATATGCATCATTGTTAAACCGTTGAGTCTATCTTCGGACATTGTTGACCTCAAATATGTTTTTATGCGGCGAAGAGTTGAAAATTATCTTTCTGCAGTAGCGTTACTAACTGGCATTGAGATAAATATTTTTAAAATTATGTGGAGGTTTGGATATATATCTTGATCACATTTTATTAAGGCGTTTATGGTTTCATTTGGAATGTTCTCTACATATTTCCAACTTTGCTGCCAATGAAAATATTCAGACTCAAGTTTTGCCTTTAGAATGTCCTTTTGTAATAAAAACAAATTTCCAAATTCATTTACAATCATATCAGTTACACTTTTTATGTCATCATAAGAAAGCTTCGTTACGTTTGATGGCAGAAGCTTAAGTAAATCAAAGATATTTAAAATGTCTTTGGAAAATCGAATATTTAAATCATCCATTACTCTTTCTAATAGCGGAATGTAAGCTGCTATGCGATAAAAGTCTTCACAATTCTCAACGGGATGTTTACGTTCAAATCGGGGCTTTTCAATTGGTATTTCCAAATCCTCGCAAATAGTTTTAACATTTTGAAAAATACACTTAAATTGCTTCTCAGCTTCATTTCTTTTAGTTCTCAAAGTTAGCATGAGAGTATTTATGATCTTTGATGCTTTATATAAATCCAAATCACTTTTTTGCAAAATTACACTCAGCGGTTCTGTTAATGTGAGAATATCACATAGAATATGTAGTCCACAAATAATTTCAAATGAACTTAATGAATTTAATAATAATAGAGCTTTCGATGAAGTATCGCGTTCTTTCCATAGGCTTATTTTTTTAAAGCCTCCATTATTAATCCAAAATTTTTTGTAAAATATAATATGGTGTCGTGACGATCAACCCACCTAGTTTCACAAAGTGTTGACAATTTTGCTCCTAAATACTTGGCTAGTACTGCATTTCGTTTCGAATTGTGGGTTTTGAAAAATTATGTTGTCTCCTTCACAATCGACGAAGCCTTTTGTACTATCGGCACCTTCGTACATTGGGATATTGAGTTGTTTAATTTGTGCGAAAAACATGGGGTTTACTTTGCGTTTATGGCTAATTGCTGAATTTTTTTACTGTACCTTTTTCTGCCAACGTAAGTGGACAGCCATCCGTTCCTATAGCCACGCAATTCTGTATGTTCAAGCTTAAACTTCGAATAGCTCTTATAATTATATCGGCTAGTACTGTAGCATTAATAGAAAGTTCAGAATCAGTTGTGTAAAGTTTTGATGCTTCCCTAAATGCATCAATAAATCCAACAAAATTTTCCACCGCAATATTTTTTTTACATTAAAATATCTCAATACTAATGAAATTTGGCTTTTACAGGATAAATCTGTAGTTTCGTCGTAAACTATTGAATAATAACGGGAATCTGAAAGTTTTTCCAAAATTTTGTCCATTAAATAATTAAATTAATATATTTTGAATATTTTTTCATATATGTGTTGCATTCGTTGCAGCAGTTTTCTTAAACATTGTCTCCAGCTTCTATACGGAAACGTAGCAACGAGCGAAAAATTCGCTCTGAATTTGAGGTATCAGTTTCTGTTAAAGGGCCACCACGTAGTTTTTATAATAGGTATTAACCGTTTACGATTATCACTCTTTGAATTATGTTTGTATTTATTTGCTTCTTATATCAAGTTTGGGATCATTCATTGCTTTTAGGAATAATTTACCTTTGGCAACTGATTCTTTGTGGTACTGACAATTTATGTGATTTTCTAAATCACTTTTAAATCCCATTAACTTTTTAAAATTTGTCAGAGAAACTGATACTAGTGATTTTAATTCCACATTTTTTCTTGATGTCTGAAAGTATCAACCAATCTTTGAACATATCCAAATGTTTTGCACTTACAAAGTGTTTTGCTTCTTTTCCTGCCACTTTTCGTACTGAAAATGGATAAGTGTATTCTTTAGGCGGAGTCCAGTGATCTGTTAATATTTTTTTCTAAGTTATATTATCAATATTTGTTAATCCTATGAAATGTCCATTATCTACAGTTGATAAACCTATGGGCAGTTGATCTGAAAAGCAACCGTTAGAATGCTTACTTAATAAAATTACTTTGTGTGATTAATTACCATTTTCACTACGAGAAGAATTGCATAAATATTCACCATGATTATGACTTCATTCCGCATTTGAATTTGACGAGGAAAGTAGATCTAAAATTTTATATAAAAATATTTAAAAATAGATTTTTATACATATTTAATCATAAGCATATATAGAAGCTCACCAGAAGGAGGATTTTGATCATCAATATGTACTTCTGTACTTGCATTTACATTTTCATTACTGCTACTATTCTCTAAACGAGCCTTTTTATTTGATATAAGATATGATGACATTAAGCTTTGTCGGTGCGCCTATTTTTTATTTAATAATGTTAAATTGTATGAATATATAGTAAATTATGAATGGTCATATTAAAAATATTATAAAATACCTTAAAACCGGGGTGAAAATCAAAATTATTATTATATTTTGTTAATGGATATTCGAGATACTTTTTAGTTAGTTATTTTTAATACATACAAATCAAACTTTAATCATATTTAGTTTCGGAAAAGGGCATTCAATGGAGGTAGGGCCTATTTGGAGGTTTGGTCTTTTATAGACGGATCCACATAAATATTGGTATGGCGAATCATTTTCTGGAGGAGATCTGGGACCTATGAGTGTAGGGTCAATTTTGAATCGATCCTCATAAAATTTGGTAAAAAGATTTTGGTTTCTTCGTAAGTTGTTTTTTTTTTATGGGGGTAGGGTCAATTATGGTCCGATCTTTATAACATTTGGAAGGGAGATTTTTGTTCTTAGGAAACTTGTTTGTATCGAATTTCTTCACTACAAATTAAGATTACTTACAATCTATCTGTTATAATCTTTTAAATAATTTTGCAAATAATGCATAACTTTAAAATCTAATTTAGACATAGTAAAATATTAAGGGTTTTCATTTAAACGTTCAAAACCCTCGTAAACTGTGCAACCTGTGCATGTTTCCATTCTCGCAATTGAATTGTATGGAAATTGATTTGCACAACCCTTATAAGTTTGAGCGACTATTTAGACTGGCAAACTTGAGCAAACTCATTGTGCATTTAAAATAATTTATTTTTTATTTTTTGATTTCGTTTGACATTGTTTTAAAATGTTTATAAATATTGTTATTGAACAGAATTTGAACAGGGGTTTCATGAAACAAGTTGAATAAACTTGCCCACTTGCACAAATGGTAAACTTAAGCGTTTAAATGAAAACCCTTATTGTAAAAGAAAAAAAAATATACTTATATGTTATGCATGCTACCATTTCGAAAAAAACTAAATATTAACTCTTTGAAGAATTAATGCAAATAATTTGTAAAGATTAAAAAACGATACCGGGACTCACAAGATTCGTGAATTGGATGTATTAAAAGTTTTTACATTTATAAGCGATGAACAGTCAAAGTAAAATAGTTCAATATTTTAATATAATACCATCTACAATTTTTGTTTAGATGTCCCGAGAGAATCATATTAGTTTCTAGCTTGAAATACATTTCATATAAAATTATATTAATTTTATTATAAAATTTGGATTTGAATTGCAATAACTGCTGAACTATTTAAGATAATTAAATTATTTATTATTTCATAATTATTATTTCTGCATTTTGTTAAGCTTAAAGTTACTCAATACTGTGTAACTTTTTTAAAATTTATGAAAAAATTAAAAAAAAAAAAATAATAATCGACACAGACAGGAGTTGAACTCACAACCTTCCGTCTGCCGGCTTGGCTCTACACCACTGCTTAGCTGTTTTTTAGTGCGTCAAATAATGGTATTCATACACAAATTCTATTTTTTCTGTTTATCTTAACTCAACAAATTTGAAAAAAGTAACTGTTTTATTTTTTGTTTGTGTATGTTATTTCAATTTTTACTTTATAAAAAAGTTGTTAATGGTAGCCATAATAAGCAAAGTTTTTCCTGGGTTCAACTAAAAACTCACTTTTTCGACTTACAATGTCATAGTTTGGAGACATCCATATATCCATATTTAGAAGCAGTAGAGTGAAGAAATACACAATCAAATATTATTTATCGCTTTTATTACACCCAACAGTAAGGAATCAATCATTCTCTTAAGTTCTAAAGAGTTCGGTCCATAATTGATCCAAGCTCCTATTAAAGGCCCTTTTCCGAAAAAACACGGACCATATTTCCAAATATAGGGCCCTGTTCCACTTTCCAGAAACTTTCAACAAACAGGTGTCAGATATAAGCAGCTGTTTAATTTCTTTAGAATTCGAACACAAAATAACGGACTTTTCGAAGACTAAGTGTTGCATATACCGCAAAGTTATATTTTTTTCAACGCCTATTTAGATATTTGTATATATAGATGGCACAAGTGTTTGTGGTTTTGAGACAGACTATTGTATGATATTAGATATAGATGTCATCCACCATAGGTATATAACAACTATTAATTTGCAGTCACTAATAGAACGTACGATTTAAAGATTATATTGAACTGATTTTATAAAAAATTACTTGAGTACATATCGACGCCTCCATTCTATAACATTCTAAGTCGAAAAAGTGAGTTTTGAGTTATGAGCTCTCAAAGTTTTCACGTGATCACGTAAACTATACAATATACTCCATTGGTTCTTTCACTGTTTTTAGTAGAATTTAAGTAGAATTTTTATAGCAGTTTCCGAATTTACAAATTTTAATGGGATCATAGCTAAAAACGACATAGAATGTTTTAGCACGGAGAAAATATTGGCTATTGGTCGTCTATTGTTTTGAAGTTAATCACCTAAGTAAAGATGGAATATTTTAGTTTGGACAAAAATTTTAGGGAATTTTATTTTTTTATATAGACGAATTTTTAGTTACAGTCTAGCACAAAAAAACGACTTTCTTTTTAAATTAATTTTATTCATAAAACAAAAAAGAAAATTATATATATACATGTGTATAATCCAGTTCAAACAAGAAGTAGTTATAGGGAGAATCCATGTGAAAGTGGACAGCAGTCGTATTTACCATCTCCGATTTAAATGAAACTTACCACACATATAATATATAAAATATGTTCCACATATCATTGACTTTTCGAATGGAAACCATTCCAATAAATACATACACATAATTGCTCATAACTCTGAAACTACTTAAAGTCCAACATAACTTTTGATTTCATATTAAAGCTAGAGATATTGTCTTTAAAATCGTGTTAATAGCATATTTTACTTCTAAATGGTTAAAGGTCAATTTCCATAGTGTATATTTCAATGTCAAATAAGTCAAACAGCCCCGTGTTAAAAATTATAAAAATACATGGTATGAGGATACTTATACTCTCTTCTAGATTCTAGTAAAAACTTTTCGATGGAAACTCTTGTAGTTCAGGAGTTATTAACCAAAACGTAATGTAAAGCAAGTTTTTTATACAAAATCGTATGAAAAATTAAATAAACAGAAAAAATATATCGTCATCTGAAACGCAAACCGCCATAACTAACCAAAAACTCAAAATCGATTTTATTGCTGATTCTAATGTATCAAAACAATGTTCACACCAAAAATTGGACTCCTACGACCAACATTATCGATTTCATTGACAAAAAACAAAAGGCCCTATCTACAAAAACATTTGAATATATCCTTTTTTATATACGCCACTGTCAACTATGATACAAATAAAACGCGTTGATAGAAACAAACTTTTCAATTTAAATAGTTTTTTGCTTCTCCTGTAAAATTTTAAAAATGTCAAATAGGGCCGTTTGCGTTTTAGGTGACGATATGTACATTAGTATCAATTTCAATTTATATGGTAAATTACATTGTATCTCATAAACCCGATCCGATTCAATTGAAATGTACAAGAAAATTATTGAGGACCGTCAGGCCTTACTGAAAGTATCTTTTGTCATCACAATATTAAAATAAAAGGTGGATAAAAGCGTGTCTTCGACTTCAAAAATTATTTAAAGCTTTTAGCATCTATAAATGAGATCAAATTTAACTGATCATACATTTTTCGTAATCTATACAATAGAGTAAAGCTAGATCATTATTTCAATGCTAATTAAATTCAAAGGTTTAACAGATGTAATTTAAATAAAGTAGTGGACAATTAAACTAAAATAATTTTTCAATTTTATTAATAACTTAGTACTATCATTAAGTTTTATACCCGTAATGCCTACTATAAAAAAAATTCATTGGGTTTCTTCTAAAAGTAAAGAGAATATTTATAACCTACACCACTTTAGTGGGGAGGGTATATTGGATTTGTGCTGATGTTTGTAACATACAAAAATATTCGTCTAGACCCACCTTAAAGTATACCAATCGACTTAGAATCGTTTTCTGAGTCGATTAAGCTATGTCCGTCCGTCCGTCTGGCTGGCTGGCTGGCTGTCCATGTAAACCTTGTGCGCAAGGTACAGGTCGCAATTTTTTGGCAATTGGATGAAATTTGGCACCCATGTTTTATTTGACCTAAGAACGAAGCCTATTGAAAATGGTTAAAATCGGTCCATTATTTCACCTAGCCCCCATAGAACAGAACCCCCCGAAAAGGGCTTCTGAGCTCATAATTATGTTAAATATACAGATATATCGATAAAATACGGCACAACTAAGTTTTATAGAAGTCTTGATGACCCTGCCAAATTTCATAAAGATCGGGCCCCATTTGACCCTAGCTCCCATACAAAGTCCCCTTCAGAAAATTACTTGAATGTCCCAAATTAGCTTATAAACACAAATATCGCGATGAAATTCAGCACAATAAAATATTATGTCAATATAAATATATTCACAAAATTTTATCGGGCTTGGTCCATATTTGCCCCTAGCCCCCATATAAAGCCTCTTTCAGAAAATTAGTTTTTCATCCATAAATTGCTTAAACGTATCGGAACAAGGGAATATTGAAGATAAATGCTTTATTATGAAAAATAAATCACATTTAATATTCATAACTGGTGTAGGGTATCATATGGTCGGCCCCGCCCGACTATAATTTCTTACTTGTTTTCTATCTATAATGACTATACTTTTTTTAATAGATGTCAAAATTTAGCTAATAACGATAAAATAGTTATTATATTTTTCAGCATTTTGTTTAATACTTAAAGTTAGTTTCTGGACCAAAATGTCCCTTAAAAATTTACAAATTGAAAATGAGATTTAATTAGGAAATTTTTTGTACGAACATTTAGGAAACTTTTTTTGAGAAAATATACTGAAATCAGCATTCTCAATCACTGGTAGGGGACTAAGGACACTTTCAAATTAGATGTTTCATTTTTCCCATGTGCAGTAGATTTAAAGAACTGTTCAGTTTTATTGTAGTGCCCCTGATGTATAGAGGTAAAAGGCTTCGGGGCGTTTTATTAACTACAAAAATACGTACCATTAACCGTACAAAATTTCAAACGATTTTGAACGATTGAAGAAACTCTGAAACGATTATGAAAAATTCTGCACAAAATCATGAAAAATTTGGGCTCATTAGAAGATTTAAAATTCCTTTAAAAATAACAAAATTAAGTTTTTTTCTGTCCTATAAAATATGAAGAATCCTTGAATCTTGACAGAGAAAAAAAAACAACTTTTAATTTGACAAACAATTTTGGGTAGTTCATTAAAGAGTAAAACCACTGCTTTTGTCTCATCATTGTTTCTCAAAAATACATCCATTTATACAAAAGTATGCTTAAACATATTATTTTTATTCATTAGCAGATACCCAAATAATTTTACTTATTAAAATATCCACGACTTCCTATAATTAAAAAAAATCGGAATTTGTAAATGGTAAATGGAAAATATGTGCTGGAGTTATTCAAAATCATTATTTAATTTGAAAAGTTTGGAATAATTACGGCGCTATGTGGAGAAAAAGTTGTGCAGAATTTTTGGTGGATAAATTTCTAAAAGTGCTGTATTTCGGGACACTCTAATGAGTAGTCAAATTCATATCTTCATGGGTTTTTAGATTTGGGCTGCATTTAAAAAATGGCAACCGAATTTATATCACATAATTTTTTGATGGCATTTTACCTGATCATAGATTTTTATTGTAATCTCGATTAATTTTACCTAATCGTAAAGTTAGAGTTTTCATATAAAAATAAATTTTTGATTGAAATTTAACTAAATAATAATTATCATATACTATAAGAATCTTTAACATTATAAATGTAACAAAAAGTGGACGGAAAAATGCCATTGCATTTCATTAAAATCACAACAGGCCCGAAATTAGTGCTATAGGTGTATTTATTCGGATTTAATGTATTAAACATTCTCTTCCTCAAACTAACCTAACTTTCCACGATAGAACTGTTGTCATGCAAAATTTCATGAAGCATAAAATCCAGATTAAAAAGTTGATTCCAAAAATACACTGTATGTTGCGAAATTTCTTGAAAATCGGTTCATGTTTTTTTATATTTAGCCTAGAAATTTGGTGTTATAGCTGATATTCTAAAAGTGAACATAAAAATGTGTGTAGCATCCAATCAATATCATATAGAGTTTTTTTAACTTCTGAGGTTAGATCTATTAATATGCCAAAGTTTATGTAAATAAGTTTAGTAGTGAAAGAGTAAAAAATAATCTCATATATATTTATTATTATATATTATAGATTTTGAAGATGTAATGTGTCGTACTGTTCATTTCACAACATTCATTATAACAGATTTCATGAAAATCGGATCAGTAGTTTTTTGTATGCCTGAATTAATTTGGCTTAATAATTGTTTTACAAAAAGTTGGTGTAAAAAGGGGAGTGGCGTCCGATCCAGATCCTTAGATTAGACCTATCGGTATACCAAATTTCATGTAAATCGGTTCAGTAGTTTTCTGTAAGTCTCGAATGAAAATTTTATATAACCATTATATATAAAAAAATGAGCATAAGAAGAATCGTGACGTCAAATCATGGTTTTATATAGCCTATTGTTCCACTTTAGAATAGAACTATTAAATTTCATGTAAATCGGTTCAGTAGTTTGTCCGTGAAAGCGTAACAAACAGACTTTCTCATTCATATAATTATAGGATAAGATATAGGTAAGGATATTTTTATAAAAAGTGGGCGTAGAAAGGGGCGTGGCATCGGATCAAGTTCTTATATATAGCCTATAGTTCTTTCCAAGCTTATAACTATCGGTATGCAAAATTTCAGGTTAATCGGTTTAGTAGTTTTTGCATATTGTGATTGCAAAATTGGTGTAATAATAGTTTTACAAAAAGTTGGCGTAAAAAGGGGCGTGGCATCCGATCAAGATCTTATATAGCTTATTGTTCCTTTTGGGGTTAGACCTATTAGCGGTCCAAATTTCATGTAAATCGGTTCAGTACTTTTATATACTTACATATATGTATATAGGATAATCGAAACCACGTACCTCACGTTGTATTTTAACTGGGTGGTAACAAAGTAAATTTTCAGTAAGACTAGATCGTCCTAAATAATTTTCTTGTACATTTTATTTTAATTGGTCCTGCAGTTTAAGAGTTAAATAGCATTTACCATATAAATTAAAATTGATTCCACTTTGTATTTTTCTGTTTGTTTAACTTTTCATACGATTTTGCATAAAAAACTTGCTTTAAATTACGTTTAGGTTTATAACTCCTGAACTACACGAGTCTCCATCGTGTAAACTAAAATGTAGAAGAGAGTATAGGTATTAGGGTTGTCATTCGAATAAAAATTATACGATTAATCGAGGAAAAAAATTTGTTTTTCATCGAAAGGATAAAAAATTTCAAATTTCGAATAAAGAATAATTCGAACAATTTTTGTCGATTGCATAGAAATTTTGATAATAATTGTTTTACAAAAACAAATCTACATAAATAAAAAGATTCGTTATAATTGAAACAAAACTTTTACTACTTTTTTGTTTTGCAATGTTAAAAATAAATGCTGAATAAGTGAAATATATAAACATTAATTTGGTTCTTAATTATCTGTATTTTCACAAGAAAGGCAACAATTTCTAAGTATACTGAACCCTGTTTGTTAGGCAAGAAGATACCGGTGATAGACAGAGTGTAACCTTTCACCACATAGAGGATAGGATCACGAATGCACATCGGTGCTGGGCGATATGTAGGAGAACTATAGGCATGAAATGGGTTCTTAGTCCTATTATGACACATTGGTTTTATAAAAGTGTAATTAGACCAATTCTAGCTTATGCTTCAAAGATCTGGTTTACTTCTTTTGACAAAAAGTATAATATCAAACTACAACAGGGAGTTCAGCGTACATGCTGCTGGGTACAAGTGGTGCCATAAGCACAACGTCAAGCAAGGTTCTAGAAACGTTGCTAGATATTCACCCATTATACATACCCAGTAAAAACTTAACTCACAAAGTAGAAAAGTAAGTAGAATTCGAAGGAAAGCTACATCCTTTTCTACCAAAAAGAGTACTTATTTTTGTTCGTGATGTCCCAAAAGAAATCCTTTATTTTTCGGCTGATAATAAGTAGTTTTGTAAATTGACACAGACAGGGGTTGAACTTGGAACCTACCGGCTGCCAGTTCGCCACACACCCTCTACACCGCCGCTTAGCTGTCTTAATGTGTGTCAAACAATGGTTTTCACATATAAATACTATTTTCTATTCTGTTTGTCTAAAAATAGACATTTGCTAAAGCGCAATAAAAAACAAGTAAGAAATTATAGTCGGGCGGGGCCGACCCTATGATACCCTACACCAGTTATGAATATTAAATGTGATTTATTTTTCATAATAAAGCATTTATCTTCAATATTCCCTTGTTCCGATACATTTAAGCAATTTATGGATGAAAAACTAATTTTCTGAAAGAGGCTTTATATGGGGGCTAGGGGCAAATATGGACCAAGCCCGATAAAATTTTGTGAATATATTTATATTGACATAATATTTTATTGTGCTGAATTTCATCGCGATATTTGTGTTTATAAGCTAATTTGGGACATTCAAGTAATTTTCTGAAGGGGACTTTGTATGGGAGCTAGGGTTAAATGTGGCCCGATCTTTATGAAATTTGGCAGGGTCATCAAGAAATTTGGCACGCACGTTTTATTTGACCTAAGGACGAAGCCTATTGAAAATGGTTAAAATCGGTCCATTATTTCACCTAGCCCCCATAGAACAGAACCCCCCGAAAAGGGCTTCTGAGCTCATAATTATGTTAAATATACAGATATATCGATAAAATACGGCACAACTAAGTTTTATAGAAGTCTTGATGACCCTGCCAAATTTCATAAAGATCGGGCCCCATTTGACCCTAGCTCCCATACAAAGTCCCCTTCAGAAAATTACTTGAATGTCCCAAATTAACTTATAAACACAAATATCGCGATGAAATTCAGCACAATAAAATATTATGTAAATATAAATATATTCACAAAATATTATCGGGCTTGGTCCATATTTGCCCCTAGCCCCCATATAAAGCCTCTTTCAGAAAATTAGTTTTTCATCCATAAATTGCTTAAATGTATCGGAACAAGGGAATATTGAAGATAAATGCTTTATTATGAAAAATAAATCACATTTAATATTCATAACTGGTGTAGGGTATCATATGGTCGGCCACGCCCGACTATACTTTCTTACTTGTCTTATATAAAACAGTTTGTAAAAACGTCTGCAAAACAGGTTAGTTCAACATCGTATATATTATTATAAATGCCTCAGCTTCCACTTTTAAATCCGTTGATAAATTAAAAATAGGTTTACATGGACATCCAGCCAGACGGACGGACATAGCTTAATCGACTCAGAAAACGATTCTAAGCCGATTGGTATACTTTAAGGTGGGTGTAGGACGAATATTTTTGTATGTTACAAACATATGCACAAATCCAATATAATCTCCCCACTAAAGTGGTGTAGGGTATAATTAAACGCTTTCCAATTGTCTTGCTGGTTATTATAGTTAACAGTAAACATTCCATATACTATACTAAAAATATTGCAGAGTTCCTTTAACCCGAAATATAGGTGCTCAAAATTGCTACTTTTAAAAATAAAATAATTTTCTTGTAATATTCCTGAAGCGGCATATTAATTTTGAATGCGTATATCTTGGTAAATATTTCAGGTATTTATATAGTTTCTTCAGTGTATTATAATTTAGTACTTCAAGATTATTCTGCAATGATTTTTTAGACAAAAGCTCAATTTTAAAGGTTTTATTTTTAACTCTAAGGAAAAATAATATTAATAATAAAAAGATATTTAAAAATATATTTTTAATGGAATAGATCTAATGACTGCAGCCAATTGCAGTTATCTAATTATAACCCTTGCATAGGAAATTTTCTATAGAAACATATATATGAAAATTGGCTGTGATCTTTTGCGATCTTCAGAGATATTAAAAAAAAAAAAAATAGAGTGTCCTATAGAATTTAATATGTTTTTTTTTATTAAGTGTAAACTCACTTTAGGGGTATACATAAATTTTGGCCTTGGTACCATATATTAGCCCACAATTAGTGCTTTTAAAAAACAATTACTTAAGCCAATCAGGTGTCATAGCTTTATTTAAAAAGTAAAATTTTCTGTTTATTTCCAGATTTAAATTCATAGATTATAAATTTATTTTGTTCTTTGTAAAAACCGTGGAATTTATATTTTATTTTAAATTTTAATTAGAGTATAAATTGTTTGTTAATGTTGCATTCAATTATTTGCAAATATTTGTACAAATTGATAAAAATTTCTAAGAGTGACTACCCTAATATTCATTAGGGTGGTTATATAAAGCATGTTTTTAAAAATTATAGAAGAGCATGCACTAAAACTGCAATGCAGAGCATTTGAGACAAATCGGATAATACTAACCCGTTTAAAACAGTATCTAAACGTTGAAAATGTGTTTAAATAGGAAAATGAGTTTTATTAACTTTTTGCAGAGACTGTGCTACAAATATTTATATTTTGCATTTTCTTATAAATAAATAGCAATCTGTATAAAATTGTCTTTCTAAAAATATATAAAAATTCAAAATCGATTGCAAAAGTTTTGAGATATATGCAACCAAAAATTTAATTTTTATTCAATATATACTTAAAAAAAATGGGCGTGGCAGCAGTCTTATCGTGCTGATTATTATGTGGAGCGTTTGGCCAATTGTTTGCTAACTGTAACTAAAATTAGAACTCAATATCACTAAGATTTGATTAATGTCGTTCTAAAAGTGCCAAATGTCTCACTGTGAATCGGATGGATATATTTGTTTTTTGCTAATGTTTTCGGGTGGTGTATCAAATTCGAAATTTAATTCTTTATTTTTTTAATTTCGGAGTAATTGGACTAAACTCTGGTTTTGATTCTGCTTCCGACGAACTACTTGACGGATTATATTCGCTGCAACTGCCGGGAAATGGCTCAAAAAGTTGAAGCGATACTTAATATAAATTACTAGCTATACCCAGTGTGCTTTGCTACCCTAAAGGCAATATAATTAAAAAACCCACACAGAGGGAAAAAGAAATATACACGCTTGGTACCAAATTGGCACCAAAGAGTTTGTAATTTTTCAATAACAACCGTTGTCAAAGTATATACATACATACGTACGACAACACTATGTCGCAACGTTGTCAACATTGCAACAATTCGTTGTCAAAATCTAAATTTTATACACATCCGTTGTCTAAATGTTAACAAACGTGGTAAGCTCACTATTGGCAACGGATTGTTTGCAATAGTGAACTTACCACGTTTGTTAACATTTAGACAACGTATGTGTAAAAAATTTAGATTTCGACAACGAATTGTTGCAATGTTGACAACGTTGCGACATAGTGTTGTCGTACGTATGTATATACTTTGACAACGGTTGTTATTGAAAAATTACAAACTCTTTGGTGCCAATTTGGTACCAAGCGTGTATATTTCTTTTTCCCTCTGATTTACAATATGTTACATATGAGAGAAACCACGCAAATTATTGCAAGTTTGCCCATTTCTATATATAGCTAATTTCTATCTAGCTTAGAAAAATTTGAATAATCTACGAAATTTTGTATTTAATTCATATAGTATGAGGTGCCAAGACCCCTATTGAATGTTCGTCCGTTATTCTATAAATGTTCACATGAATGTCAAAGAACTTCATGTAAAATTTAAAAGCTTATAGTTCTAATAGTTTCTCAGATATACGAATTTGCCTATTTAATTAATATGGGGGCACCAACCCCCCTCTAGATGAAAGTCCGCCCGTTTTCCCCCAAAATGTTCGGATGAATATTAAAGTAATTTGTGCAAAATTTGAAGTATATAGTTCTATTAGTTTCCCAGATAAACGAAATTTTGTATTTAATTCATATGGGAGGTGTCAAGTCCCCCATTGAAAGTCCGCCGTTATACTCTAAATGTTCAGATGAATGTCCAAGTTCCTCAAGTAAAATTTGAAGGTTCTAGCTCTAATAATTTCTCAGATGTACGAATTTTTCTATTTAATTCATATGGGGGCTCCAAGATATAAATATAAATAAAAACCCCACTTAACGATTTTGAAGATTCTAACTATAATAGTTTTTTTATATAGATATATGTATAATGAGATGGCATTCAAATTATTGCAAGTTCCCCAATTTTTCCAAATGTTAATTAAGATTTTAATGTAACCCATGAAAAATGTGAATAATCTAATAGTTTCCCAGATATACGAAAATTTGTATTTAATTCATATGGGAGGTGCCAATCCCCCATTGAAAGTCCTCCCATTTTTTTTCTAAATGTTCACATGAACGTCAAAGTTCTTCATGTAAAATTTGAAGATTCTCAAATATACAACTTTTTCTATTTAATTCAACAAAAATTAACGAAATTCACCCAAAATATTTATTATTGTCCTAGGCAGTTTGATATTGAAAATGAGCAAAATCAGTTCACATCAAAATTTAAAACTACTCCGAAAAAAATAAGCATTTTTTACACATTCTGATGTAATTTTCACGAAAACTATACAATATAATTGCATGAAAATCACTAATATTTGTTTCAACACGAGAGCTTGACTACTGCTGAAAATTGGCGGAATCGGTACACAATTTCATATACCTCCCATACAAAAGTACATATTCCCGGAAAATGAGTTTATTGTTAATAACTTCCGTCAAAATGTTGATAGCTTCACAAAATTTTACAAGTTATCTTATATACAGAAATGTTACTGTGAAATTTTTTTCCGATCGGTCTATAATTGATCATATCTCCCATACTAGGTCCTGCCCCGAAAATAATTTTAACCGTATTTAACTTGGTGCATTAGTGCCGGTTCTCTCAGGCAAACTTTTTGTGGGAAACTTTTGATTTTTGTGTATGAGAGAAAGAGAAAGATATAACAATCATCTTTTTCTCTCATACACAAAATCAAAAGTTTCCCAAATAAAGTTTCCCTTTGTGAACCGGCACTTATCAATTCGTGTAGAACAATATTACATATACATATTTTGAATTTCCTTAAATCTTTTACACACATGCATACATGCAATTTATTAAATATTGCTAAAGCATATCTTAGGGCGCTATAAAAATATAAAAGAAAATTGCGTTTGTAATGTTCAATAAATCTTGCAATTGTAACAGATTTAAGCTGCCTAACTCTTGGGGTTTTTCTATTTAAGACATGAGAAAACTTATTTCTACAAATATTTGATCAATTAAAACAGTATTAATATAAAAGTAGCTGGTGGAGGGTATTTTAGATTCGGCTCAACCGAATATAGCACTCTAACTTGTTTTTACATACTTTTATTGTAATTTTTGATAAATTATTGCAATTGTGGATAAATATCTAATATCCCAGGAAAAACTTACATTGAAAAGTAATGAGTTAAAAAGCTAATAAAACCTCTTTTCACTACTTCTTCATTAGCATTTTGAGTCATTATTTTAACACGATGATGTCATTGAAGGCAAGTATATCTACGCTCGCTTACAAATAGGTAGTTAAAGAATTACTTGCAATTTCTCTTACAAAACAGTTGAGTAAGTTGTTTTGTTTTTTAATAATAAATATAGCCAGCTAGAATACGAACCAGGGACTTCGGTTTGTTAGTCAAATGTTCTACTCACTGCACCACTTAGCTATTTTATTGCGCGCCAAATAATGGTTTTCACATACAAATCTGATTTTGTTTTCTTTTTTGTAAAACACAATTGTTAACACGCAATTAAAAAAAATGTGCAAACAAAATTACAAAGCCGAAAATAAAGCACTTCTATATCAGATTATAAGAAAGTCATTACGAGAGTACTTCTAAGTAATGCAGACGGTAAGTAGTAGTCATTGAAAAGTAAGCGGTTATGGAAGTACAACCCATTACCGAGTTTTTGCTGGGATAGTATTATATTTAACATACATATACACTATGAAAAAGGAAAATAAAATGATTTTGGCAATCATTTGGTTGACAGAGGGGCATTTCCAAATTGCCTAAAAATAGTGTTGGCCAGTTGGAATATTGTCAAATATTCATCTATTAATCCAATACTACCTAGATTAGAGACTTTTCCCAAAATATGTTTTAAAAGATTTTATTTACAAATTTGTAAACGATAAAATTATAAATTTTAGATTTTATTTTAAAAGAAATCATAACTAGTTTTCGCTATCAACCTAAAATTAAAGAAAAATGCTGAGGAATTCTCCAGACTTTTCCCAAAATATGTTTTAAAAGATTTTATTTACAAATTTGTAAACGATAAAATTATAAATTTTAGATTTTATTTTAAAAGAAATCATAACTAGTTTTCGCTATCAACCTAAAATTAAAGAAAAATGCTGAGGAATTCTCCCCTGTAAACATCATGGTGATATTTGGAATATGGCTTAAGTCAATTATGAACAGAGCTCTTTTGAACTAACAAAATTTTAATTTTTAAAAACAAAATATTTTGGTTCAATTTTTAAACCGTGAACGTATAAGTAATTTTCTGAAGAGGACCTTATACCTTATACTCTTTCCTAAAGGGAACCTTCAGGAAAGAGTTTTAGTTAGTTATAGATCAGTCTTCATTAAATTCGGAATGAAGAATTATGTTGATAAGTATAAACATTTATGTCGATTTTTCATCGCTGTACTTGTAATTTTCTAAATCCTCATCATCAAATTTTCTGAAGAGGAATTTATATGAGGGGTACGGTCAATTATTGACCTATCATAACTTTTTGTAGACCGATTTTGGTTCATATAAAACTTTTTTTACATTGAATATCATCGCTGTACTGGCATTTTTATGGCAGTAATTAGCGTTAAAGTAATTTTCTGAAGGGAGGTAGCGTGAGTTACCGACACATTCCACATGAAATTCGGTAGCAAGATTAACGTTTGTATAAAAGTTTCTTATGTCGAATTTCATAACCGTATTTCATAACTCGTATTTTTAAGCCAGCAATGACCGTTTAAGTAATTTTCTGAAGGGAACCGTATATGGGGGGTAGGGTCAATTATGAACCGATCCACATACAAATTGGTAGAGAGATTTTGGCTCACGAGGAACTTACTTGTGTCAAATTTTATCGCTATACTCGTATTTTTTAACTAGTAATGAACGTTAAAGTAATTTTCTGAAAGGGACCTTGTATGGGCGGTAGGGTCAATTTTGGATCGATCCTAAAAAAAATGGTAGAGAGATTTTGGCACGCGAGGAACATAATTGTGTCAAATTTGATTGCTATACTCGTATTTTTATCCAGTAATGAGCGTTAGTCATTTTCTAAAGGAGACCTTGTATGGGCGGTGGGGTCAATTATGGACCGACCCTCTCTAAATTTGCTGGAGAGATTTTGGCTCGTGAAATTTCGTCACTTTACTCATATTTTTAAGCCAGTAATGAGCGTTATAGTCATTTTCAGAAGAGGACCTTATATGGGTGGGTCAGGGTCAGGGTCATTTATGGGCCGATCCGATGACTCGTTAGAAACTTACTTATACCGAATTTCATCACTATACTCGAATTTTTAGGCCAGTAATGAGTGTTAAAGTCATTTTCTGAAGGGGACCTTATATTTGGGTTAGGGTCAATAGAAAGATTTTGGCTCATATGTAACTTATTCATGTGATCGCTATACTCTAAAACAGTTATGCCCGTTAAAGCAGTTTTTTGGAGGTCCACTCGTATAGGGGCTATCCGAAAACGTGGACCGATATTGCCCATTTTAAATACCAAACAAACCTTAACTATAGAGAATGTTTATGCAACATTTCAACTGTCTCCCATGTGGGACGGACATGGCATGATCGTCTTAGAATTTAATAAGGACCCAGAATATATTATGGAAATACCTATACCTATGACAGAGGACATAAATTTTAAAGATGACAGTTAATTAAAATATATGATTGTCCTCTAAAAAAGAGGAGGTATGGTCAGCTTATACATATATCAATGGATTGGAAATTAAGTCGACTTTTCAGAAATTTATGGAACACTTTTTTAAAAAAATGTGGCAAAATCAGTTTTTTGTATAAGATATATTTTATGAAATCAGACCACAAACGAAGAAATAGGATCGTACATACTGGAGGTGTCTTACTTTAGGGACTCTGACCGCTCCCCCGCTAGGCCCATGATTGCTTCAATAAATTTATAAAATACACAACAATGTATTATCTCAAAAATGACAAACAATATTGATATTAGTTTATACTGTTACCGTATACATATTTACAGAAGTTTAATTTTATTCAAACGCTAAAGGGTTAAAATACGTGAAGATCAAACAAAAACATTTATTATCAACAAACAAAACGCAAATGAATTAAATAAGTTGAAGTATTTATTATTGTTTTTGTATTAAAAAAAGCACACGTTTGTTTTTAAGACTATTTGGCACACATACTGATAAATGCTCACGTAATATACATACATATGTATGTATTGTACGTACATCAGAGATGTAAACAAACAACTTTGAATTATTATTAAAAATAAGTATTTAATATTAATTAATCAACTAATCAATGATATTTTGGGAACAATTACTATGTATATTTGAACCATTTATTTGGAAATTAACAAAACAGTATTCTATGTTTATTTTTAAAAGATATGCCAAAAAGATGAACTCCATTTTTTTTACTGTGATGTATGCATTTCCGTTACATATTTACTACATATGTATGTATGTAGGTAAATATATTGTAGCATTTTTCTGAAGAATACATATAGAAAATAAACATTTACATAACACATATGCATATATTTTATATAACTACCCAGTAGTTCGGTCGGACCGTCCCGAACTCCCTATTTAACCTACCACATAGGGTTACACCTAGTCACCAACTGTCCAGCAGACAAGTGCTTTTTAAGTGCCCCTCTTAAGATATGATTTTTTTTTTGGAATACGTACAATTTGTTCAGTGTTCAAGAAATTTAATTTCTTTGAAAGAAAAATGTAGTGTGTCGAGATGCATACTATTTTCCGTGTTGTATATTAATCTTAATAAGAAAAAAGTTAAATTCTAATTTTGAAAAGGAATTGAAGCAATAACAACGTGTTGAGTTATCCACCTCTGACTGTTAGTCCACACATAGTAATAGTAAACAAAATGACTTAACAAAATTTAAGCACACAAAACAAAAACATTAAAAAATATATGGTATGTACATAAATTATTTTTATTGTCTAAATGAGCAAAACTGGTTTTCACTTTTTCATTAAATTTAAGATTCGTACAATTATAATAGTTTGAAAAATGTAACATAAATGATCTAAATTAAGGATTAAATTTAACCATAAATTTAAAATTTTAATAATTCTGTTTGCAATTTTTTATATTCACTTTAGATCTTAATATTTTTAATGTTTGTAACGCACAATAATATTGGTCCCACCTTAAAGTATACCAATCGGCTTAGAATCATTTTCTAAGATTAGCCCGCCGAATAGGGCTCTTAAGTTCATAATTATGTTTAATATACTCGTATCTCGACAAAAAGCTGAAAAAGTAAGTTCTATACTAGCCTTGATGACCCTCAAAAATTTTACTTAAATGTCCACAATTTTATTCAACAATAAATGGCTTAAGTATATCTGAGGCAAGGTACAATTCTTAAATGCTTTATCATGAAAACTAAATCACATTTTAATTTTGTAACAGGTGTAGGGTATTATATGGTCGGCCTCGCCCGACTATAATTTCTTACTTGTTTTTTTTTTAGATTTTGCACCAGAAAGCGCAAATTTAATTTTAAAATCGGAGGCACGACAAATCAATTTCAAAGTAGCAGCAGTTTTAGATAACGAGCGAGTAGTTTGAGTACAAATTTTACTTGCATTTTGTTATTGTAACAAAAACAAAATACAAGTAAAATTTTAACTCAAACTACTCACACGTTATCTAGAAACAACATATTAATTTTGTAATACTTTCTATATAAAATTCATGTTTCTAGTCTAAAAAAATTATTAGCATTTCATATAAAATTATGTTCATTTTATTAGAAATTTACACTTTTAATTTCATAATCATCTAAACCATGTTCAATTTTTAATTGTTTTTTTTTTTTTTTTTTTTTTTGTTTGCAATATTGTGAACACTAAGTTCGTAATTCCAAGATATTTTTATAAAAATTCTATCTCTAAATGTTATTATATAATTTGTAAAAAAGTGAAATATGACGTTATTTCATATTTTTATATTATGAATATACATAGAGTAGTCTGAAACGAATGAGATTTTTTCACAGATTTATAGTCTTAGTTAAGTATTATAGATTTCTTACACATTTGTTTAATAATATTGAGAAATATAATTTTGACAATTAACAAAAAAACATTTAAAAAAACCGCGATAACTTATGTATATGGAAGCTGCCTGGTCCAGCCGTTTCCGACATATTCTAGACGTTTTATGTATATCATCTGTAAACTTTAACTAATGATTTGTGGCCTCCGATAGGTTAGTTTTGTAGTCTGGTAGACCGGAGGTGGTGGGTTCGATTCCCTCCTGAGCGTATTTCTTCGGATTTGATGTATATATGTATGTACATTAGGATTATGACTATTTTTATACGGTAAAATGCCACAGCACTACCTTATTGCCAACACTGTTCTGCTAATAAAAAACAATTTTTAAAATTCTTTTATTGGAGATTTTCACCAAAATTATTTTATAATAAAAATTACGACAATTTTGACACCTATTTCGATAAAAAGCGAAAATAATATGCCTCTCCAACCCAATAAAAATAATTTTGTGGACCAAAAATACTCTACAAAAATGTTAATATAATTTTTCCTGTAATCAGCTTAAAACTACGAAATTTTTGAGACCCATTTCAAAAAAATCTACAAAATTTATACTTTTCAAAAATTATAGTGAGGTCAGGATTTTCAATCGCTGGTAGGGAACTGATGACCATTCGAAAAAAACATTTTTTTATTTTTCTCATGTTCAGTACATTAATACGCATCGAGAGGTATTCCTACATGAAATTTTTAAAAAGGCACTCTAATGTACATCCTCCTTTCAAACTAACTAACCAACTAACTAATGATTTAATTTAATTTTTAAGGTTAACAATACAAATATTTAGACATTTAAAGTATGGACTTTTAATTGTGCTTAATTGTTATTTATTCCATTAAAGTTTTTTTATATATCCCACCCATATTGAAATCATGCAAAAATTTCAAATTTATTTGCATATAAACACATCCTAATATACATATTTTAAATATATTTGCTAGTCTGTTCGTTTGTTTTCTCGTCAATCACTCCTAAACGACTGAACAGATTTTTTTTCAAGACGTATACTTGGAGGGTGTTTTTCAAAACTTGCTCTAGAAGGGGAGAAAATTGGGTGAAAAACGGGCAAATTTAGTACTTTTGGTACTTTTAAAACAATGCTATCTTTTTCATCACGCCTAAACGGCTGGAATGATTTTCTTCAAATTTGAAACATAGTAAGATGTATACTTGACTAAAAGGGGACAAGAATGGGGTAAATTGAGTGAAAAACAGGCAAAATTAAGAAACTTAAGAAAAGCAATTTTCAATTAAACTTCTTAAAGTGGCAGAAATATGTAATAGAAAAGTCACGTTGCGAAGGTTGGACCAAAAGGGGACAAAAATAAGTCGAAAAACGCCCAAAATTAGTACTTCTGTGCTTAAAGACTGTTTTTTCTGTTCTAAGCCCAAAATATCTTAGACTATGATTTTTATAGTCTCAGAAATATGTGTATTTCGAAAGCCAACCCTTGGGGAAAAATTCAATGGATAGTATTTTTGGTACCTTATGTAAATTTAGAACAATATAATTGACTTATATTTTATTTGTAGCTTAATAAGTTCACAAGAAAAACATTCGATATAAAATTTAGGTATATTTTTTATTTCTCTTAATATTTTTGTTTGTTTATTAATTTTTGTGTCTAACACGCTCAAATAGCTAGGCCGATTTTAAAGACATTTTAAACAGTACTATATTTTTTCAAATATGAGTCAAAAAGGGACAGAAGAGTGAAACGGTTAATTATCATTTTTTGTTCTAAAAGAATATCTTTTTTCCATATTCATTAATCTTTTAAAATAAGGAAATGTAGGACTTTCTTTGTAGAAATATACCTAAAATTAATATTTTAACAAATTTAAAGAAATTTTGCTTTCGGCACGGGTGAAAATTAAAACGAGAGAGAGTCTTAACAACTTAGATAAGAAAAGTTAAATTTTATTTTGTTTGGCGCATTTCGTACTTTATTCTTTATTTAACAAACAAGCCGCAAAATTTATTAAATCAGGAATTGCTTTTAAAAATATACAAAATTAATGCTTTCTCAAGTGTATCAGAACAAATTGTGTCCCAAAACAGTTATTAATATTAAGATGTTATTCTTTCAACCAAATTAAATTAAAAACAAGTAAGAGTTCTATATTCGCCTTTGCCTAATCTTATACATCCTTCCTTTAAAAAGGTTTATTTTATAAAATTTTAACTTATTTTATTTTTTTCGACTCTACCATTACGTTAGCAGTAACAAAACAACAACAACTTACGCAAAACGAAACAAAACACCAAAAAACAACAAAATACACAAAGAAATAAAATCAACACACATCTAAACATATGTACATTAGAGGGATTCAAGCTTGTATGAAGGAAAAAAAAATTGTCTGACGGGCCGTCCCCTCCCCTCCCTCTAGAATTGTTCTATGGGTTTTAAAACTATGTCATACAAAAAATTAGGCTGATTGGATAACGTTAACAGGTGCCGCAACGGCTCTGAAGTTTCCAAGTGCATTTACAAGGGGAAAATATCGATTTTTGCTCAAATTTGGCCATTTAGTAATAAATTTTGAATTGTAAAGGAATTTTTTATTGTAAAGGAATCGTAATGTGCACATAGTAAGCCTTTCAGAAAGATATACAACACAAAAATTGATTGAAAACTTTAAAATTTATTGCAAATTCCCCAGTCCATTAACGTGTCCCACAGCACATAAATTCGAAATGTGACAAAAAATTTACTTTATTTGGGATATATTCTAAAAAATAATTTTGTTACTTAAAATATATCTATAATTACTCGAATATTAGTTTTTGCCCTTATAAGATAACGCAAATTTCTTTTCAGCTATGGTCAAAAATGTTTGATTTTTTCAATGGCCGTTTCAAATCTCCAATTTCAGTTTTTTGTTAAACAAATTTCAAAATTTTTAGGAGATATCATGAGGATTTATGGTCAATAGATGAGGCTATTAAACGCTGAAAAAATTAGATCAATAATTCATACAGTTTAGCTGTACCTGCGATTTGAACTCGGCGTATTTCGGGAAAATCGCATTTTTTTGTAATATTTTAGAGAATACGTATTAATTCTTAACTGTTGCATATTTTAAATAAAGTATTATCAGAGTATTATAGTCTAGATAATACAAAATATATATCCGAAGTTTTATTAAAATCGGACATTCTTAACCCATAAACTCTGGAGCTCAAAAGTCAAATTTTGCAATATTTGGGAATTCTTAGTGTACCATATCGAAATAATATTTATTTGTCGACCATCTTTACCAAAAATGACTGCAATTTATCGAATATAGTTCGATATTTAAAATAGAGTGAAAAAAGGTAGATTAACCCTTTAAGGCACTTGGGAATAATTTAACTTTTCGAGGGGGGGACGGGCAAAATTCTCAAATTCGTTTTTTGTAGCACTCTAATGTACATACATACGTTTTTTTCCAAATTTACAGTGCCTGTCTCGGATTTTGCTGATTTTAAATAGGAGACTTCCCTAGGGTCTTCAGAAAATTGATTTCAACAGACACACAGACGGACATGGCTTAATCAACTCCGCTATCGGAAAATTATATTGTGGAAATTACAGACGGAATGGCAAACTTATATATGGGCAATTTCATGTCAAGTAACCCAACTCAAAAATTGAAATTTGCACCATGGTTAGTACTATTGTATAGTAGACCAGGCACAAATTTTCAGCTCTGCCAGAGTTAGAGGGGAAATGGTCTAAGCTTTCTTTTGAGCAAAAAAATACAACAAAAACGTCCATTTTGAAAAAATATTGGCCTACTATCCAATAGTATTACCTTGGTGCAAATTTCATCCAAATCGGAAAACGGCGATTTTAAAATTTGGGTCACTTGACACGAAATTGTCCATATGTATACCCTTCTCACGAAAATTAAGTGAGTGAGGCACTTAACTTCAAATTTAATTTTAGAAAAACTTAATTATAAAATAAAACAAGTAAGAGTGCTACATTCAACTGTGCCGAATCTTATCTACACTATAGTGTTAAATTAATAAATTTTTTAATTTTTCCAAAAATTTCGCATTTCGTTCATAAATGTTTTCCCGTCCTTGTGTTCAATTCAAAACTATAATATTAAACGTTGTTGTTTCCAGTACACAGTGGTTTAGAAACTTTTATTTTTGGAAATAATTCGTCATCTCTAAAACTATTGGATATATCGCAATGAAATTTCATATGCTTGGAGTTGAGGTGTTTTCGAGTTGATTGACGGTTAAAGATGGTCGAGAACGGAATGGGGGCCAGTGGGTATAAACTCGGGTATAGAATTTTTTAAAAAATCTCTAAAATCCTTTTTTGATCAGAATGAGTTGAAATTTAAAATATATGTAAGTACTCCTTGAGAAGATCTACAAAAAATACGCTTACATGTGTGGGTTATCTCTTTTGCTTTAAGAGATATGTATTTAGGTTTAAATATCTTTTATTCTTAAATTTTCACGATCTATTTTTAATTTTTTAAATGTGGCGGGTCTATCGCAATGCTGCAAATTTTTTTCAAAAATCCCCTAGTTTTCTGACAAAATTCTGAATAAAACAAAAAACTCAATAGTTATTTTGATGCATTCAAAGTTGTAACATGTAAAAAGTGACATATTTTTAGGTTTTATCCCTAAAAAGTTCCTATATTCTTTCTTCAATCGAAACAAATGGACTTTAGAAAATTTATTTCAACAGACAGACGGACGCCGCTATCTATAAGGATTCAGAATATATATACTTTATAGGGTCAGAATGGCAAACTTATTGTGTTTAAATTGATAAAAAATTTATTGACTAAACAAGCTATATTCGACTCTTGAATACCCTCTGCCTAATAGCTATTTTTATAAAAACCCATTTAAATATTTTTAGATATTTCATTCCGTAATGAGATTATTAGCATTAAGAAATCAGTTAGTATTTTCTTTATACATATATATGTATATGTAACTAATTTTTATCAAGTTCATAACAAAGTTATGAACCTTTTATGGGAGATTCGATGGTTGATCCGAAACAATTTCGGAAAATGATTTGTATATATGCAAAACATATTCCTGTCAAATTTTACACCGATATCGTTATTATTAATAAATTATATTTAGTAAGTGATTTTCGAACCATTACCTTATATAGGTGCTATGACCATTAATGGGATAATCCGCACAAAATTTCGTAGAATGATTTATCGAAATCCGGATTTTATCCGGATATCCGTACATATTAATGAAATACGTGGTATTAAGTATTGGTATTAAGTGGTATTAAGTAACATTCGGAAATGGATCTTATATGGGAGCTATACTCATTTATGTGGAATTTTATTCCGATATCATTATTTATCAATGAAGTATAAGATTTTCGGAAGTGAATTTTATTTAGCAAGTATGACCAATTATTTTTTTTCAGAACGATTTAAGTATATATATAGAACATATTTCTGCCAAATTTTATTTCGGAAGTGGGAAATAAGACCAGTTATGACTGATCCGGAAGGAAAATAAGCGGGGAGTTTTATGTGAACACATTTATAACTAAATTTATCCCGATATATTTCTTTAGTAATGTGCGTGGTTATGAAAAGTGGGTCTTATATGGAAGCTATGACCAATTATGGATCAATACGAAAAATAGTTTGCAGAGTGATATATCGATTTTTGTGATATCTTTGAAAGTGGACCTTATATGTCTGATATGACCAATTGAGGACCGATACGGATCTATGTTTGTAATACAATTTTTCTTTAATAATACCGATATTTTTGAGGAAGTTTCCGGGAATGCATAACTTTGTATGGGGACTATGGGAAATTTTGGATAATTCATGGTCAATTTCGTGTCAAGTGACCCAACTCGAAAAATGAAATTTGCACCAAGGTTAGGGCTATGCCAAACACATATTTTCAACTCTATCGATCAAGAACTGCCGGACTTAAAGGGGGTCAAATTTCGACATTTTGATCATACTGGATTTTATTGAAATTAGTGTTACTTTTCAACTGTTGGTCCCACCAAAAATTGTCCAAAGGATTTCAGATGGTTATTTCTTCATTGTTTCAAAAAAAATTAATTTTTTTTAAATATTTTTTTTTTTTTTCAAAAACTATTTTTTTTTGGTCCAAAGAAAGCATATACAATTTACTTTAAGGGCTTTATCGTCCCATAATGGGATGTTTAAATATTAAACAAATTATTTTTTAACTCAAGAATAAGATTAAGATATTTTTTCAAAATAGACGTTTTTGTTTTTTTTTTTTTTTTTTGCTCAAAAAAAGCTTAGATCATTTCGTTTAAGAGCTTTGTGGTTACTTAGTGGGATGCAATGGGCTTATGTTCATGCAAATCGGAAGACATCGATTTTAAAAGTTGGGTCACTTAACACGAAATTGCCAAACAAACATACTTTTTTGAGTCTCAGGTGTATATTCCTTGGTGTTACACACGAATAACAAAATTATTGATTCCTCTATTACCACTGATTGTGGTGGAGAGTATAACAAATTCTGAGGTCGTATTCGGTTTCAGCGCAGCAAGTAGACTTTGGTTTCTTGGCAACGACCCGAATATAGTTTTAAATTTTATTTTATTGTATATAAAAAATAATTTCTGTCTCTGTTTGTTACAAACATAATAAGAAACATATTGAATCTTGTCAAATGTTGGAAGGGTATAAGCCATAGACATAATTTTGCCACACGTTTAACACAACCTGTTTATATGTATATAGCTCATGAAGATTGTTAAAAACAAACATACATATATGTATGTATGTACATACATGTGTATATATTAACATGACCCGTGGAGTTGTTCGAGATATCGTCGTGTGTTTTGTGGAAATTTTCATATATTGCCATATTTTATAATGAGTATACTTTTTAGTGAGTGTACAAATTCTCGATCCAAGCTCTTAAAATTGATCTTGCTTTACCACAACTATATACAATTGTAAACACCTTCGTGGAAAGTAAGAGAGAGGACTGCACACTAAATAATAAGTTGGGGATAAACAAATATTTCGAGTGATTTCTTATTTAGTTTTATTTTATTCGTACTGCGGTTTAGACGTGTTGTGTCCGTTGTTAAAATAATTAATAAATAATTAATATGAGTGTAAAAGGTAAATTCGTAAAATATTCAGTAGAAACAACACTTAAAACTAAGTGTTTAAATATTTATTTTAGAATTAATCATTGATCGTGTTAATAATTAATTTTGAACTCAATTAAGAACAAGTGTTTTTTTCTTCTAGAATGTTGTCATGGCCCTGGTTATGCCACTCCATTGGATGCCATGAAAACTGGTCCTAGAGAAAAGTTGTTGTACACTATAACTGTGCAACCCAATTTGGATGAACCTCATGGCGATTATCTATCAACTGTAGATGTGGATCCGGAGAGTCCTACATATTGTCAAGTATGTTTTTGGACAATAAAACTGAAATTGTTGACATACTAACCGGCAAATTCTTCATGAATATATGTATTTAATTTCTTGCTTTATAGGTCATTCATCGCACATTTACCAATCGCAAGGGCGAGGAAATACATCACACGGGATGGAATGCCTGTTCAAGTTGCTACTATTTAGACAAAGATGCCAAACGTATTCCCAAGAGAGATAAATTAGTAATGCCTGCAGTTAATTCTGATAATATATATGTAATGGATGTCGTGACCGATCCTCGCAAGCCCGAAATTATTAAAGTTGTGGATGGAGATGTCCTCAAAAGCCACAATGTCACTGCACCTCATACCACTCACTGTTTGGCTGATGGCAACATAATGATTTCCACGATGGGCGATGCCGAGGGAAATGCCAAGGGTGATTTTGTGCTCTTTGATTCAGAATTTAATTGCTTGGGCACCTGGATTAAAGGGGACAAAAAACCTCTTTGCGGTTACGATTTTTGGTATCAGCCTTATTTTGATGTTATGGTATCCTCAGAATGGGCTGCACCTAAAAAATTCAGAAGGTAAATGTATATAAAAAATCTTTTTAAATCCTTCATTCATTGACAGTGAAACATTTTAGTGAAATTTAATTTGTATGAGAAATACTAGGAAATTTCTTGAATTTTTTACTTAAAACATTTAATTTCGTAACGATTGCACGAGGAGGAACTGTAGGATTAGATTATTATTTGAATTTGAAAATTAAGAACTTATTTTATGTACCCATTAATTAAGGCTTCATTCGTTTCTACGTTTCGTTCCATGACAGATCAGCTGATTTTCATACAAGAACTCAACAGCAACGCTTGACAAATCAGCTGATTCATCATGGAACGGAATGTAGAAACTAGAGTTTTTAGGTGTTCATGAGTACTAAGTATAGTATATACAATACATATAGTCCATTTGATTATAAGGGATGTCTTGGGTGTTATTCTTCTTTATGGATTGGTTTTAAAAAAACTTCCAATTTCATAAAATTTTGGAAAATTCAGTAATAAATTGATATCAATACTTTTATCACAAACCAAATGTTAGTGATACAAATTGATGTACAACTAGGGTGATCGATTATTGGACATTTTCCAAAAGCCGGTTTTCGAATAGTTGCCATTTGAAAAAAACCGGTTGATATTTTTCAAATTCAGAAAAAAAACGGTTAACCGGTTTTTTATTATAAATAAAAAATCTCTTTTAATTTGCATGTCAAAAAATTGACAAATTAATTATAAAACTTCTTATTTAATTATTTGATTAATTTTTTTTGCATAAAAAAGTGGCTCTATTATTATACAAAACGTGTCTTCAGTAATATTATTTGAATGGCACACCTTTATGTACATGATTATTTTGTTTTGTATTATTACTGTCACAAACAGATACATCGACTTCAAAAACAGCAGTTGGTGGGGACAAGTCCGAACTATCAATTTAACCTAGCTACCAGACTACTTAGGTGAATAACCATTTTACATGGGCTTGTCCTACGAGGAAGTCAATCGACTCTACATATCCAACAAAAAGACAGTCAATGAATGACAATGCCCAAATGAATTCTTGGAAGTCGGTCACATGACTAGCACTCTAACTAGTTACTTTACTAGCTATATAACTGGTCTGTCGGAGTTGAACTCGAAAAAAGTTGAACTTAAAAAAAAACTTTTTGAAAAGTTCTGTTATATCTCGATTTAATATATATTGATTGAAATGATTGTATTTTTCGTATACTTGAAATTGATTTGTCGAACTACTGGGTAGATCTTTTATGGATCAACAGACAATAATAATAATACTTTAAATTTTGGAGCGTGATATCAGTTTCATATCCCAAATTTAAACTAATACATAATTAGCAGTCGTTTCGAATTAATAAATTCGCGATTGTGAAAAAAGTTCCCGAACCAAATAATATTACTTTTTACTAAATTGACTTAAAAGATAGCCTTTAATTCTTAGGACAGTATTGACTATAAGGTAGTGCTATTGTATTGTGTCGCCCAAAAAAAATTATTACCTTAATGTATATGTATTTACAATATACATACATATGTATATATGTATGTGATATTGTAAATTCATTTGTCTATTTGTAAACATCTCCCTAAAACTTGCAAATATTAAAGTAAATAGCCTGGTTTCCCCTAATGATACGTAAAATCACTTGTACCACGTACAATATTTTTAAAATTTATATATACATTTAAACAAAGAAACTAAAACGCAATTTTAAATATAATAATGATCTAAATATTACCATGAACATTTGATTACAAAGAAAAAAATCACAAAATTTTGTTTGGAAATTAGTTAATCTTATCATAGGAATTATAGATTTTATTTCGTCTTATCTCATTTGGTAATAATACAAATTATTTCCATACAAACTTAAATTTTTCTTATGAACAATTTATTTTTTTGTTCATTATTCATTATAAATTTTGAAATTTGTATGCAAATAATGTGGATTATTTCACTAAAAGAGAATGTTTTTGATATCCTCGCATTCAGATTTTTTTTTATGTTGACACCATAAGCTCTTGGTAAATAAGTAAAATTAAAAAGTACTTACTTAATGTAAGTAGTGTAATTATCAATAACATTATTTAATTTTCTTCAAATGGATTTGTAGGCAATTGTCTAGACTCTAGAGCATTTGCCAAACAAACAAGAAGTTAGTGGTT
Source organism: Lucilia sericata (assembly GCF_015586225.1). NCBI lineage: Eukaryota > Metazoa > Arthropoda > Insecta > Diptera > Calliphoridae > Lucilia > Lucilia sericata. The sequence goes on from NW_023994995.1 coordinate 121,417, forward strand.
CCGGCAAAACCGGATAAGCTCTTCTGTAACCAGTTATTTTTTGACCTCGTCGAACAAAAATAAGTTCTTATTTACCCAAAAATTAGGTACTTCCACTTTGCTTTAATATTACTTGCCTGCTTACCGGGTAAGTAAAGTTTTTGTTGTGAAGTAGAAAGACGAAGAGTTATTTAACCACAAAATGTATTTTAGATATAAAATCAAATTATTTCAATTGTATTATTAATGTTGAAACATATATGGCATAAGAAACAAATTTAAAAATTATTTTTTTTAATATATAAATGCTTAATCATGCTCTCATGTATAAAAACTTGTTTAATCTACTCAAGAGCCGCACAATTTCTTATCAAATGGCACAAAATTTGTTTTGATTGTTTTTTGTCTACATCATAAATTTAAGGGCATCATGAACTTGTTACACTCAAATATATGTATGCATGTAGGTATTTAACACAAACAATTTGATAATAATAATCTACAAATATAACTTTGTGGATGAAAAATGTTTTTTTATAGAAAACAATGTACAACGATATTAATGAAAAGTTTTGACAATTTTAAACTTTACTGAAATATTTTTTAGTTATATGTATATTAGGGTGTCCCGTGGACCACTTTTTAGGAGGAATACCTCTAAAACGATGCGTTGCAATGTACATAATACGAGAAAATTAAAAAACATTTTTTTAAAAGATCCTCAGCAGGGATGGAAAATGAGATATTGTTTCAGTATCAAAAAATATTTCAGAGGGTACTTTTTTGGATCTTAGAGTACTAAAATATTTCTTTTTTTTTTTTTGCTGAAAGTTGTTAATTTTTTAAATACACCTTCACATATTTAGACATTTTTAAATAATCAACAACAGAAGTAGAAAAGGTATTATATATACCGTAGGGTGATCGATTATTCGACATTTTCCAAAAACCGGTTTTCGAGTAGTTCGAATAGTTGACATTTTAAAAAAATAGGTTGTTATTTGTCAAATTCAGAGAAAACGGTTTTTTATTATAAATAAAAACATCTAGTTTAATTTGAAAAAAATTATGAGCCGAACTGATTTTTTAAAATAAACATTATTTCTTTAATGTAAAAAATTGGGAAGAATCATAATCCTAGTTTATTCTAAAGTCACTGTTTAGTAGATTTTCATAGGCATTCCAACACTGCTATAATATTTCAGCGGCAAATTAATTATTGTAATTGGAATATAATCTTAAGATTGATAAAATTTTATCCAACAGTTATTCCAATCAATTTTACAAATAATTTTTTTTAATTAATTAGGAAAATCAAAAAAGTTTAACCAAAGGTGCTTTAGAAAAATATACTCTAGTTTCTTGACTCGAATATTTTAAAATATAGACAGGCTGTATTATTATTTATTTCAAAATTTAATTGAAGTAATCTATGAATACAAAGCAAATAAAAGTATTCGAAACCGGGTTATTCGATATTCGAAAAAAATCAACATTTAGAAAAAACCGACTCTGGTAAATCAGAAATAACCGGTTTTAAGACCGATTGAAAATACATATATTGATGTAATGAATCTTTGTCCGTCCCTCAATGTTAACCTTTTAGATATAATTTGATGAACTTCAATGTCCATGGTATCATATAGCTACCATAAAAATATTACCCAGATATTGTACTTCGTAAATATGTATATTAAAATCAGTCATGATACAATTTGTTATATTTTAATAAATCCTTTAAAGGATGAATTTAGAAATTCAACTTATTTATTTATATTTATAATTATTTTATATTTACAAAGCAAGCGTAATAAACAAGTAGATATTTAGGATAAATTGTGTTACTATGTTAGTTAAACTGAAAAATTTGATTGATAATAGAATGAAACCATAAAGTGTTATATACCATTGTAAAGCTAATGAAATTACGCGTATGCTGATGTACATATTAAGTATGTTAGATAAATATAGCTAACAGAATACATGGGACAAAATAGAGTTTAAAATATTAAGATAAAATACAAAACATAAAGAATTTCGAAAAACAGAAAAGACCATTTCGGTGAAATTTAGGTGAGGTGAGGTTTACAATATAATAATTTCAATTAATTACATCATATATTTTTATGTAAAAATATGAAAAACTTAAAATTTTTCTGAAAAATTACGACATCTGTAATCATTCTGGTGTTGTATACAAATTTGTGTATGTCATTGAAATCGTCTCCCAAGGACCTTTGATATGATACTAAATTTGCATATGGTTTATTTGTCAAAAATGTGAAAAAAATAACATAAAAACCCTAAAAAGGACCTTTTTATCCTTTGATCCAGCACACCAAATATTGACGTCAGGACAAAAATTTTGAGAAATGGTATCTTAGAATGAACTAAATTTTCATTTTCGGTGGGAACATCAGCAATTTCCATTTTGGGGCCACCCTAATATACACATGTGTTATTAAATTAAAATTCGATGTACATAGGTGTTCATTTGTTAAAAAATCAATAGTCATATCAAATTCTACACATGAGACCATACATAAGACCATCCATGACATGAAACAATAATTTGCTTTAAAGTCCAAATAATTTTCACCAAAAATTTCTCTTATTATCTATGGTTGAATTCTTAATTTCAAAACATATCGTTTTATATTAGATACAAATTGAGTCCTTCGAGCTTCTATCATTTGGAAATAATTAGTTTTAAAGTCAAATATTTTTCAAAATTGAAATTTTTGGTAATTTTCTCATATAATATTAACAATGGAATTTAATTAGATTAATATTCATATAATGCCAATCTAGATAAAAATTCGAAATGAGCTGCATTGGTTATTTGCAAAACATACTTCTAAAAAGTGGCTTTTAAAACTAGATTTCAAAACATTCTTAGAATTTCAAATTTGAACTTTTAAAGATACTTTGACCCCCATTTTCTCATTGTCTGATTATGTTTTATCATAACGATAAATTGACATTTTACATACAAAAATTATTTTAACCGGCAGTATATCCACCTGTTAAACGATAACCGGAGGTTGAGATATTGGCCCTGAGAGTATCAAATAAGACTCGGGAGTATCACGGTACTGTCGAACATCAAATAGTATCAAAAAAAGTACCACCGTACCAAATTTGCCACCCCTGATCCTCAGTTCCCTACCAGTACAATATGTTGAAAAAAATTTTCTGCAATCTTTTCGAATTGGGTGACAATAATTATCGCGGGAAAAATAATTAAAATTTTTGTTAGTGTATTTCTGGTCCGCAAAACGACCAGCATATAAATTTCAAAAAAAAAAAATTTGAAATGGACTAAACCAAATGCCAAACTATTTTTTAAATATTTGTCTATATAAGCTAAAAATTACGACAATTTTGACACCCATTTCGATAAAAACCGAAAATAATATGCCTCTCCAACCCACTAAAAATCATATTGTGGACCTAAAATTTTAAAATTATTTTGCCGTAATTAGCTCAAAATTACGGAATTTTTAAGACCCATTTCGAAAATATTTTATTTTTCAAAAATTACACTAAGGCCAGGATTTTCAATCGCTGGTAGGGAACTGAGGACCATTCCAGAAAAATTATTTATTATTTTTCTCGTGTTTAGTACATTAATACTAGGGTGATTGATTATTCGACATTTTCCAAAAACCGGTTGATATTTTTCAAATTCAGAAAAAACTGGTTAACCGGTTTTTTATTATAAATAACAAAATATATTTTATTTTGAAAAAATTTACGTTTAAGTTTAAATTTGATGGCCCGAACTTATTTTTAACAGTTTAAAAGATTATAAATTTATATCTAGTCGTCTGATTTACATTATTTCTTTAATGTAAAAAAATGGAAGAAAGTGGGACACTTCTGTTAAATGTAAGGAACTATGTAATCCTAGCTTATTCATTTTCATAGGCATTCCAACACATTAACAAAATTTTAGCCGCAAATTAATTATTGTAATTGGAATATAATCTTAGGATTGATAAAATTTTATAAAATAGTTATTCCAATAAATTTCACAAGTAAAATTTATTAATTAATTAGGAAAATCGAAAATGTTTAACCAAAGGTGCGTTAGAAAAATATACACTAGTTCTTGGACTCCAATATTTTTAAAATTTACACGGCTGTATTATTATTATTTACTTCAAAATTTTATTTAAGTAATCTTTGAATGAAAAGCAAATAAAAGTATTCGAAACCGGTTTTTAAAAAGTAGTTAGTTAGTTTGAAAGGAGGATGTATATACATCAAATCCGAAGAAATACACCTAGGCCTCTATCGGGCCTGTTGTGCGCTCCTTAACCAGTGCCTCAGATGGGAATCGAACCCACCACCTCCGGTCTACCGGACTAGAACACTAACCTACCGGAGGCCACTTTTAAAAAGAAAAAAAAAACGGGTTATTCGATATTCGAAAAATCAACATTAAGAAAAAAAAACGACACTTGTGAAGCAGAAAAAAACCGAGTCGATCACCCTAATTAATACGCATCGATTGACTGATATTCCTACATGAAATTCTTAAAAAGGCTGTGCTCCAAAAAAACGAAGTTGCGAATTTTGTCCGTTTTGCTTGAAAACTTTAAAAGTTAAATTCCCCAGGCCATTAACGTGTCCCACAGCACATAAATTATAAATGTGACAAAAAAATCTAATATTCGATAATATAATATACCGTTTAATAGCCTTATCTATTGACCATAAATCTCTATGAGACCTAAAAATTTTGAAATTTATTTAACAAAGTTTCAGAAAAACTGAAATTTGAGATTTGAAACTGCCGTTGAAAAAATCAAACTTTTTTGACCATAGCTGAGAAGAAATTTGCGTTATCTTATAAGGGCAAAAACTAATATTCGAGTAATTATAGATATATTTTAAGTAACAAAATGATTTTTTAGAATATATCCCAAAAAAGTATTTTTTTTTGCCACATTTAGAATTTATGTGCTGTGAGACACGTTAATGGCCTGGGGAATTTGCAATAACTTTTAAAGTTTTCAAGCAATTTTTGTGTTTTATATCTTTTCGAAATGCTTACTCTGTACACATTACTATTCCTTTACAATAAAGTTCAAAATTTCTTACGAATTTCTTCAGAGCTTCAGAGCCGTTGTGGCACCTGTTAGCGTTATCCAATCAGCCTAAATTTGTGTATGAAATGGTTTTACAACCCATAGAACAATTCTAGAGGGGGGGACGGCCTGTCAGACAAAATTTGTTTTCCTTCATACAAGCTTGAATCACTCTAATGTATATGTATGCATCAGAGAACTGCAAAAATCAAGTTTTTTCCCGATTTAATTATATGTACAATAAAATTTCTTATTCAGTTTTATTCATTCAAAAAAATCCAATATTTAATAATGTAAAAAAAACAAAACACAGAAAAAACAACTCTAAAGTCATACCGCCTTTTTACGTATTTATGGGTTTTTAAAATGTTTAAAACTCTTTAATGATTAAAAAATATGATAAATAAAAATTTTATGAAAAGGTCGGCGTTCGGTGTTCTTTTCCTTTGGGCTAATCTCCTTTTTTAACGAACCCGAGGTTTGCTCGGACACTAATATTTAATATCAACCAAAATATACAATTTTTGTCTTGATGGTTACACTTGACAATTTAATCCAATTTACACCAAAATTGGTAATACCGAAAACGATTCAAATATGTTTAAAATGGCCAGAATAATATGTATAATTAAAATAGAGATTCAGAAATACATTTTTAGAGATTTTAGGTAAATTCCTTAAAAAATACATATTAATATATTTCTTTTAATCTACTGAATATTGTGTAATCAATTGTGTTTTGAAGGTGTGATTGAAATTCCCATTAACAGAAACAAGTATTATTTGTAGCACATTATTCTGAAATTGTCAAACAAATATTGAATTTAGAATTTTATGTCTAAAATATTTTGGAGAGTAGGGAAAATTGGATATGGCACCGTGCCATATTCTTAAATAACTACACAAATGTTCACATTCATGTCTAAGTTTTCGTGCAATATTTGAGGATATTAGCTCTAAAAGTTTCTTTGTGTCTAAATTTTAGACACACTTCAAAGATAAATGTTTTTATCTGTTTTCTAAAACCAATTTAAAATGTAAATTTTAATCTTGTTTGAGTCTTTAAAAATCATCGAAGGAAATGTATAAAAAATAATTTTAATTTCTGCTCAAAATAATAAAAATATTTTTATTTCTTTACTATTTTGAAAACAATGGTACATGAAAAACAAAGTTATGGGTTTTATGTTCTATCTAGAATTCAAGGCTATATTGAATTAAAACACTATAACTTTGAATTTTAGGAGATCAATGTGTTTTTCATCATTTTCAAAACTATATATAAGATGTTTTTTTTTTTAAATTAAAAAAAAAATTAAAATAAATTTTTTTTTAAATATATGAAGGGCTTATTGCAGTAACTCGATAAGCCACCAATCATCACAATTCGATTTTATGTGCTTTTTGAGTTGCTAGGAACCATATCTAATGTCTCTAAAAAGATTTTTAGCATATTATGGTAAATTGGCGATATATTGGTCATGCCTCTTTTTCAATTTAAACTATTTGTGAGATTTTTTTTTTCATAAACTCGATATGCCACATTTATTTTTTTCACTTTATAAGAAAGTCCTTTATAATGATGAATATAAAAGCGGAATTGATAATTTTTGATGTTGTTAGGATAAAACAAGGTAAGACAAGTATCATTATACAAAGAAAAAAATTTATTGGTCAAAATCTCGAGAGATATAATTTTTTGAAATTAAAGTGGCTAACCATGTTACTGCACAAAAATAATTTAATTTATAATTATGTTGCTTACCAAGTTCTTGCTGTTTAAAAAATGTTTGATTACACAACATCAATAAATTTTGTTTATAAATTGACTTCCATTTCGGGATAAAGATCTTATATAAAGTTCAAACTACATATATGCATAATATAAAATCATATTTATCATACCAAATTACCAAAGACATTGCAACATATCCTATAATCTTTGTAAAACATGTCAAAATCATCAGCGTATATAAAAACCATAATATTATAACGCCTGTTATATAAAGTGCATATCGAAACTTTTTTTGAACAATGGACTTGAAATTTCTAAAATCCGTGCAAGACTTCTGACGCAACATGCATCGAAATTGGTTCAGATGTTTAAAATGATGACCAAAAGCAGAGAATCAACTATGCTGAATAAACACAAGATTATCTCAAATTTTAATCTTAATATTCAGTGCAAAACCCAAACCAGTGTGTTTTGTCATTCTATTTAAAATATTTTTTGCCTGTACCGAATCATACTACAGGACCTGCCCTTTACTGCAGAATAATTTAGCTTAGTATATATGTATACCCAAATTTATTCTCATATGAAAAAGAAACTAAAAATATAACAAAACATAAATTTCATATTGAAAATAAAATTTATATATTTTTTTGTTGCAGGAACATGATAAGCCACTTTGAAAATGTATTAGAACTTGTTTTTTGAAAATAAAAATATTTCAATTATTGTTAGGCAATAACTTGATAAGCCACAATTTTTTGCTAAAACAGTGGTTTCTACTTTATTTATGATATCCATCTATTGGCATAAGATAGTTATCGACCTTGTATGATTATTAAGCGTGTTTAAAGAACAAATTTAAATAAACCATTTTTTTGAGAATTTGTTTAAACTTTAATGTCGATTTACTCAAAATTTTATTTTTGTGGCATATCGAGTTACTGCAATAAGCACTTCATATATATCTGGAAAATATGGCTTAATTATGCTACTAAAATCAAATCGAGCAGATTATGCTCTTATGTTTAAAATATACACTAACAAATCGATGTCAATTATTTAAAAAGTTTTAAAAATGCACTATAAAAAACTCGCACTTGCATGTTTTAGTTTTTTGACATAATTCAATAGACCTATAAAATCGGCTATGAAAGTTTGATTTAATTTTATTTTTTTCCGTGTAGCAGAAAAAAATTGTCAAATAAATTATTATTGTTTGACAAAATATGTATGTACATAGATTGGAATAAAAATATTTGAAACTACCGAGCATATAGTAGCATATAGGCGAAATGGATTGTCAAAGACCTAAGTCCCCTGTCAAAGACCTAACTGGTGAGAATGTATTAGTAAAAGCACAAAAATAAACAAAGTTGTTCAAAAGGTACTAAATAATAAATGTTATTTTTTGTGCGGTATTAATGGGATTTCATATACTAATGAATGAAAATATTAGTCAATAAATTTTTTTCAAAAGATATTTTATCTTAAAACATATTATAAACACATCTTTTTGCTATTTTTTCTGCACTAATGGAAAAAGAAAAAAGGTGTGTGAAATACTGTTTTCATTTTCAATACAAAAATGTACAACTTTTCTTTTTTCACTTTTAATTCAAATGAAATGTCAAATGATAAAAAATATTTTTTTCGTTTCGTTTGTAAAATATAAATTATTCGGGGTTTTAAATACTTACATTAAAAGTGTCGCAAAAAATAATAAATATTATTATTATTTAATATATATAATAATATTATTAAGTGCTAATATCCTCGCAATTTTGTGAAGAAAATTTGAAGTTTTGTGAGTGCTTTTAGTTCTCCAAAGTGTGTTTATTGTATAGGCCAAACTAAAAACTAGTGTTTAGTCTAGACCAGACGTCGGCGCTAGTATTGTTCTGACAACGAAGATTTTCGGCAAATTACATGTACACAACACGATCGCATACGAACCTCTAAACCAGACGTCGGCGCTAGTATTGTTCTGACAACGAAGATTTTCGGCAAATTACATGTACACAACACGATCGCATACGAACCTCTAAACAAGAGCATCAAAAATACAAATATTTTATTTAGTTGCTTGACAGCATTCAACAAAGCAGGTTGATGTCGCTTTGTTAAAGAAATTGCAAACACAACTTGAAAAAACAAAAACAACTTGCAAAAGCAAGAGCATAATTTACAAAAACAACGTACACTCTAAATAATTTTCTAGAATGCATAACAATGAAAGTAAATAAGTTAATCTTGTTTCATACTTTTTTTGTACATTTTAATTAGAAATGTTGTTTCTATGTGAAGAAATTATCATTCTTAAGTACATTGATTACACTTTGTTTATAAATATTCGCATTTTACAGTAATGCAATTTAATCTTCAAAATTACAAATAACCAAATATTTTTTTCAGTGCAATTTCAATGAAAAAATGCCAATAGTGTGTGTGTAGTGGTAATTTTTTTATCTGCCTCTCTATCCGCCGGTATATGGTCTAGACTCTAGAGTATAAACTATTGTATAGTCTAGGTTATAAATTAGTGTATAGTCCAGACTATATACTACTGCATAGTCCATAATATAGTGTAGTCCTTGTATACTCTAGGCTAGTGTATATTATAGACTATAAACTAGTAAAGAGTCCATTTTAGCGGTATACAGTTGTACTGATATGCATATTATATAAATAAAGCTTTAAAAGATCTCATTTAATGACCATTTATAACTGATGATTGTGTTTTTAGAACTTTGTTGAATAAGTTAGTTAATTAGTAATCGAACCAAAATGTTTTAGAAAACTACATTTTATATAATCATAATCATATACATACAAATGCAGATTTTAATTCATAAAATAGTTTTTTATCCAAATTATAAATTACATATTTGACATAAAAATTTCTTGAAAACCAAAAAATATTTTATGATTGCGGCAACACTACATAAATATAATGAGTAAATGAAAACTTCAAAAAACCTTATTAAAAAAATGTTGATTGTCACTTCTTTATTTTTATCATGCTAACGAGCGCATACCCGGGTCGCGGATAGCGGGTTGGGATGAACAATCTTTCTTCTCCCAGCTACTATTATTTATTTCACATTTAAAACAACTGAACAACCAGAAGTGAAACACTGTCAAAAAGTGCCTATGTAAGTCTAACTCTAGAAGAATTTTCAAGCCCATATTGTTGAAAAAATTGGATTTAAAAATATTGAGACCATTTTATTAAATTTAAATAATTTATACTTTGAATTAATCTTAATATATTTTGCACATATTTCATCTATAAACATTTTATAAACATGCCTGTTTGATTTTTAATCTGCAATATTGAAAATATAAACAACTTCAAAACAAAGTCATAAAGTGTGTTGGATTTACACAGAACTCGTCTATAAGAATAGCATAATATTCTCAGCAAAAAAATAGCTTCCAAAGAAGCGAAAAAGAAGTAGAATTTACTCCATGGAAGTACTGAAAAAGAGCTGAAGAAGTGATGATTTTAACATAGGCTTGTCATAGGAGGGATGTCCTTTTTATTTGATTCCAAATTCACTGCTTCTGAAATCATTTTTAAGAAGTAATTTTTATGCTCCTTTTTTGGAAGTTATTCGGAAGTGAAATTGTATTATTATAGAATTCAACTAGTTTGACTTAAATAATATTAACATTAATGAGGGTAATAGATACATTTAAAACAAAAGCCCAAAAGTAAAATTTTTTATCTCACAAAAATGTAAAAACAAAAAATATCTGCAGCATTGAAAAAATAGAATTATTTTCGCTTCTTCGAAAGTCATTCGAATTCACTAATTGCTACTTTTGAAGTGGTGATAAATGTTATTCTTTTGGAAGTACTTCGCTTTATTTTTGATGGGTTGTTGTTTCAAAACAATGTCAAAGTTTAATTTCTGGTTATTCAGTGTTGAAAACAAATATTTGAAAATTTTTACAAGTACATATTAAAAAAAAATTACTTTTATTCTCATGCTTGACATTACCACAAGTTTTAGTTTTTAATTGACATTTTTAAAACAAATATGTATTAATAAGCTTCGAAATATTTTACGGGGTACTCAACACCAGGATTTTGAGTTATGACCCTTTAGTTGCGACTGAGCGATATGTACATAATAGATACACAACAAATTAATATTCGCCATTATAAAAATATTCCAAAAATAATGTGATCATGCAAAGATTGTATAGATTATAATCTGTGTATTTCTTAAAGTACATTAAAGTAATTAAAATTCGAGGCATGATAATTTCAACAAATCCATGACTATAATTTTAAGTGCTTTTTTATTTGTATTGCAAAATTTGTTTACTTTGTTGTTCCATTTTAAGTCAGATATGTACATTAAGGTGGCCCCGTTTGTATGGAGGAAAAATAAGGTGTCAATGTTCCGAACAAAAATTAAAGTTTTATTGATTCTAATATACACCATTTCTCAAAATTTTTGTCCTGGCGTCAATATTTGGTGAGCTGGATCAAAGGATAAAAAGATCCTTTTTTAATGTTTTTATGATTTTTTCATATTTCTTCCAAAGGAAAGATATGAAATATTGATATCATTAGAAAGGTTCTTGAGAGACGCTTTAAATTGTATATTTTTGTGTAACAGCAAAAATTATCGAAATTTTCTAATTTTTCGGGAAATTTTCAGATTTTCACAGATGAATTTCATATAATTCGTTGAAATTAATACATAGTAATCCTCAATAAGATCTACGGAAACGGTTTTTCCGTTTTTTCAAAATTCAACTAGATCGAAGTTTATTTGAATTTATCGAAGCCTACGTACGATACCAAAACAACACAAATCGTTATTAACACAAGAAGGATAACAATCAAGCAGATGCTTAGGATAAATTGTGGTCATATTTTAATTAAACTGAAATTTAAAAAATAACTAAAAAGGGACTTTTTTGTAACCGATCCAGCTCACGAACGGCCACCGATAGACTAGAAATATTTTGGGAACCATCATCAAACTAAACAAAGATTTTTTGAAACTGGGTAAAATATTGAATTGAACATGAAAAATCGTGTCTCCCATAGGACACGAACGGACAACACTGAACCCAAAATATTTTGTGCAACATCATATGACATAACAGCGAATATTTTGAGGGGGGTAAATCAAGCTCCATTTTTTGTGAGTCGGTCTAATGAATATGCATTAATGTTTATTTGTTTGTTTAATTTTAGAGGTTGGAGAGACGAAGACATTAATGATCTTACTGAATATGGATGTCGCATAAATTTCTTTAAATGGTCAACACGTACCTTATATCAAACAATTGATTTGGGACTTGAGGGTTTTACTCCATTGGAAATTCGTTTTATGCACGATCCCTTGAGACCTGAAGGTTTAGTGGGTTGTGCACTCAATGCTAATGTTTTCTATTTCAAAAAGAAGGAAGATTCCGATGAATTCGACTGCAAAAAAGTCATTGACATTCCGTCTAAATTGGTGAAATTCGGCGACAATAAACCTCAAGAAGTTGGTGGCATGATTTCAGATATTGTGTTATCTCTCGATGATCGTTACTTGTATCTTAATCTCTGGCGTCATGGTGATGTTCGTCAATATGACATTACTGATCCCGAAAATCCAAAACTGACAGGTCAAGTATTTTTGGGCGGTCCAGTATGCAAAGATTTAGATGACGTTGAAGTAATAGAGGACAGAGAAATGGATGTAAGTTGACTTTAAAATATGAACACAAATTACCATATAAACATTTAATATTACATTATGTTTAGGAACGTCCAGAACCAGTCTATCTAAAAGGAAAGCGCCTTGAAGGTGGACCTCAAATGATGCAATTGTCCTTGGATGGTAAACGATTATACGTTTCGACATCTCTATTTTCTCGATGGGATAAAATGGTAACTACTTAATTCATCTTAAATTTAGAACTTTAAATTTATAAAATACTCGTTTTAGTTTTATCCAAAAATGATTGAAAAAGGTGGTCATATTTGCATGATTGATATTGATGTCGAGAATGGTGGAATGAAATTAAATGAAGATTTCTTTGTTGATTTTGGTAAGGAACCGTATGGACCAGCATTACCTCATGAAATGCGTTACCCTGGTGGTGATTGTACATCTGATATCTGGTTAGCAAGATAAATACTATGTATTAATGGAACGTTTTTATACTTTTTTTATTTACTTTTATATAAGATTCACAATGTAAATAAATATATGTTTGTATTTGTAAATAAATAAGTATTATTGGCATTTTTTTATTTATTCGTTACAGGCGTTAATCAGCTATGGGAGATACCGTTTCTAAGATATCTTTGACTCAAGGAAATTTTTAATATCATTATCCCTATTTTAAAACTATAATATTTTAACAAAATTATTGGTATACGCGCCTAGGACTGTTTTAGCTTCCTGATTGGGAATGGCACATACGTCTGGCCATTTTCTGACCACTAGAACATAACGGATTTCGACGTCACTGATAGAGAAAGGGCCTGCTACATCCATTGTAATCCTATCAAATGGCGCAACTGAATTGTACTGCTGAAGTTGTCCACGACTTATTTTTACTTTGGCTGTTATCATCTCAGTTTTGTGCTATGGTTGCATGGTCGCCTAGGAAGCGTATCCGCCTTGTGGAATGTTTCCCTCCTTTCCTGTGCTCAATGCTAAAATCATAGGACTGAAGGCGTTCAATCAAACAAGCCAGTTGCCCTTCAGGTTTTTTTTTAATTGCAGCAACTATCTGAGGGCAGAATGATCGGTTCATACAGATACACACTAAACTACTGCTATGAGTTCACGACGCGTAACGCAATAGTTTCTCTCAGTCTTTGAAAGCGTTCGGCTGAAGTATTCGATGACTCTTTTAGTACCATCGACCACTTGGAAAACTACACCGCCTATTTCATATCCGCTCGCATTGGAATCTACTATAAACTTTTCTTCTGGTGTAGGATACGACAGAGTTGGTAAATTACATAAGTAATAGATCCTCGAGCTTCTGGAATGTTTGTCCTTGTGATTCAATCCATTGGAGCGGTTGCTACTTCTCAGTCGATTCATGCAGGCTTATATCTACACTGGCTAAATTTGGAACAAATCGTCTGTAGTTATGTACAAAATCCAAGAAATTTGCGGAAATCATGGAGATTTTTCGGGCGTGAACAGTCCTTTACAGCAATTATTTTATCCTCATCTGTTGATATTCCATCAGCTGTTACGCGACGCACTCTTATGTATACTAAGTTTAAGTCCAGCCGCTGATATTATCTCAGGAGTTCTTCAAGATTCTTCAAATGTTAATCAAAAGTCTTCCCCAAGCTTGTTTTCCCGTGAGGTCATTTTAGTACCATGTCCATTAAATGCTCGAATGTTGCTGGAGCATTGCAGAGTCCAAAGAGCATTACATTAAACTGCCATAATCCATCACTAGTACTAACCGTTTTATCAACTTTGTCCTTGCAAGCAATCTCCACTTTGCAAGTCCAATGTGGAGAACCACTTTGTTCCAGCTAGCGTTTCTAGTGTATCATCATATCATAGGTAGCGGATAGCTGTCATTCAGCTTCCGCAATCGATGCAGAATCTTGTGCTGTCATCTTTCTTCTTAACTAAAGCCACGGGCTAGAAGATGGTTCGACTGCGCCAATCTGCTCTACTTCGTTCACAAACACCTTCACTACGCATCGTTTTGCTAAAGGAATACTCCTGGGAGCCTGCATCAGTATTTATTTTGTTTCACAATTGCTGTTCTACCTTGGTTTTAACTTTTTAAAGCAAAGAAGGATATATGACTCTTCAGAAGTTACTTGCTAGCTTTTCTATCCATTTTCTCATATGTTCCACTAGTAGCATGTATTCTTTGATAGATTTATTGGAAGGCTTTTCCACATAATTGATTACAGGCTCTGCTGAAGCACATTCACCTAGTCCGGAGTTTGGCTTGATGACTTTTTCTTGGCTTTTGTTTTCACAGGATTTGACAAAATCGCATTTTATTTCTGCTGGCTCTACTACCCAAAAACTGTTGTCCTCACAATCTCCCTCCAGACGGGCCCTTACCAAATCCTCTGACTGTGCAGGCAATTTTTACTTGGGCCTTGCATTCATATCCGACATTTTAACATTTCGTCAAATCATAACATTTGGTCCTATATGTAATTTAACGCCATGCATAGTATGCACCAATGATTACCTGGTCCACAATATCGACAACAATAAATACATGATCTACGTTTATGTTGGCAATGGTTAATTTTGCATTTACTTTACCATGGAAAGTGGCAGCCTCTCCAGTATCGATGCTGGTACGCTCTCAAGAACTACATCAGCATTTCATTTTGAATTTTCTCAACATCAATTTAAAATTTTCAATTGCATTTTTCCCAATGTTAAATTAAAATTCTAAATTTGATTCTGGATTTTCTCAATTTCAAAGTGAAAATCACAATTTCAATTGGAATTTTCCCAATATAAAATGGAAATTCTCAGTTTCATATGAATTTTTCTCGATATTTTCGTGTTTATAATCATATAGAATCTTGAAATTAGCAGTTAAAAACTGTTTAGTTTAAATGGAAATACAATTTTGTAACAAAACATACATATGAGCAATTTGGTGTCAAGTGACCTAACTTTTAAAATCGATACCTTCCGGTGTGAAATTTGGATGAAAATTGCACCAAGGTTAGTACACAGAAAAAACTGCAGCTCTAAAATTGCTGAGCTGGCCGTGGAAAAATGGGATGTCTTTTACAGGAAAGAAGAACCTGAGGGAACTTTATTTGTAATAGGTATCGACCAGAAATCCATGGCTAGTCTTGCCAAGAATAAAGGTAGGGCTTACTTCGCCTCTAAATCTGTCATATTCAAAATTGGGAAGGTGCCGATTGGAAGGGCTGTTACAACAAGCCTCGAAAAAGACACTAAAAAACCTAAGACCACAGCATCAGTATCCACTACTGATAACGTTGAGGAGTCAAATCCTAAAATCGAGGAATTTACCATTAACTCGCCAGAAGAAAGTGTAGTTGCCCTTTCCAAAATTGGGAAGGCGCCGATTGAAAGGGCTGTCAAAACCGGCCCCGACAAGGACACTAAAACACCTAAGACAGTACCCAAAGCATCATTAGCAAGTACTAGCAATGTTGAGGAGTCAAATCCTAAAAGCGAGGAGGAAATCACTCACCCGCCAGAAGACAGAACAGCAATGCTCTCCAGAATTGGGAATGTGTCTAGTAAAAATACTGCTATTCCTATGCCTTCAGGCTATCCGGAGGAGTCAAATCCAAAGAGCGAGGAGGTGACCACCAACTCGCTGGAAGACAGTTTAATGGATGACCATGATTGAGGTTATCCAAATAAACCTCCATCGGAGCGAGACAGCTACCAACGCTCTGATGGCTAAAATCAACACAGGTAAAATACATATAGCTTTAATCCAGGAACCTTGGACGATTCGCCACAAGGTTTCTGGATTAAATCACGTAAATTTCCAACTTTTCTACGCTGATACAGGATCTCGCCCGAGAACATGTATCTTATGTCACAAGAACTTATGTTTTCTCCTCTCAACAGGATTATCAACATCGGATGCAACGGTGCTGAAGCAAGGTCGTGGCAACATATTCCTTGCATCTATTTACCTGCCTTTCGATTCTCCGACACTACCACCAACGTCGGATCTGATGAAACTGGTTGAAGAGGCACAAAGGAAAAATAAGAAAATTGTAATAGGTTGTGATGCCAACTCGCATCATGTAGCTTGGGGTAGTACAAACACCAATCGCAGGAGACAAGCCCTCATGGATTTCTTTAATACTAAAGACTTGATAACATTGAACTTAGGTAATAAAGCTACCTTCGTCAATAGAATCAGAGAAGAAGTGGAAACGTTCACAAGTGCCCTGGTTGAATCGTTCGAGGACAGCTGCCCTCTGCGAGAACGGAGATCTGCCCAGGAAAAACCCTGGGTAACTGGGGAGATCCGGAACCTTGGGAAGACTCTTCGCAAACTATTTAACCGGGCACGGCGTAAAAAGACCGCAGTATACTGGGATGAGTATCGTAATAAAGAAGTATCGTAATAAAGTGAATATAAGAAAATCGTTCGAAAAGCCAAACGAGACTCCTGGAAACTTTTCTGTGAACAGGTAGATAGCGTAAATGACGTATCGAAGATAAAAAAATTCCTATCCAAAACTCATGTCCAACCGGAATCTATGATCGATGACACGGGCAGGAGGCTTGAGGATATGGAGGAGACAATGAAACTCCTAATGGATTCTCATTTCCCACCCGGTATATCGAATAACATAGATGAACCGATATTGGAGGAAGGGGAGGGTAACACGGAAATAGTTATTACAATCAAGAGCTTTGCTCCCTATAAAGCTGCAGGGCCTGATGGAATTTTTCCGGCACTTTTGCAGATGGAGGCGGGACTGGTTTCCGTACATCTGTCACAGATATTCACTGCATGCTTAAAATTGGCATATACCCCCATTAAATGGCAGGATGCAAGGGTAATATTTATACCCAAACCAGGGAAACCTAGCTATGCGACACCTAAGTCCTATCGACCGATAAGCCTTACGTCCTTCCTACTTAAAACCTTGGAACGGATAGTCGATAGCATGGTTAAAAGCAGCATACCATACAATGACCTTAAATATAAGCAGCATGCTTATGTAAAGGGACGATCGGTGGAAACCGCTTTAAATGAAGTTGTCCACTACATAGGTGAATCTTTCGATAGCAAACTGTATACACTGGCAGTATGCATTGACATCAAAGGCGCTTTCAATAACGTGCACACTGATACCCTTATCCAATCCCTAGACCAGTTTTATGTTGACCGGGTGCTCCGTAACTGGATCAACTACATGCTAAGGAACAGATGGATAAGCTGCGAGATGTACGATATAACTATCAGGAAAAAGGTATTTCGCGGTATACCACAGGGTGGCATTTTGTCACCTTTACTCTGGGTTACCACGATTAATAGCCTCCTAAGGACCCTAACCGAGAAAGGACTTACCCCTGTCTGCTATGCAGACGACGTCGTAATACTTTTAAAGGGAAAGGATCCAAATTACTTGTGTAGAAGAGCTGAGGAGGCTCTGAATACGGCCTTGAGCTGGGCTCAACCGAGAGGCCTCAATGTTAACCCGGCGAAGACGGAAATCTGTCTTTTCACAAGAAAGACAAAAATTTCTACATATACTGAACCTTGCTTCTTGGGCAAGAAGATACCGGTGACAGACAAAGTTAAGTACTTAGGTGTAATCCTTGACCGGAAATTAAAATGGAGACATCACATAGAGGATAGGATCAACAAGGCACATCGGTGCTGGGCGATATATAGGAGAACCATAGGCATGAAATGGGGTCTTAGTCCTACTATGACAAATTGGCTTTATAAAAGTGTAATTAGACCAATTCTAGCTTATGCTTCAATAATCTGGTGGACTGCTTTGGACAAAAAGTGTAATATCAAACTACTACAGGGAGTTCAGCGTACATGCTGCTTGGGTATAAGTGGTGCCATGTGTACTACTTCAACCAAGGCTCTGGAAACGTTGCTAGATATTCCACCCATTGAAACATATATAAGATATGAGGCGGCGCTTACAGCCGAACGGCTCTTTACTTTAGGCGAACTGGCCAAAAACGGTTATAGGACACGTCATCAATGTATACTGGACACATTGGAAGGTTATACACATTCATCGGACGTGCCTGATCGCATACCAGACACTGAATATGTCGGAAACTTTGAAACGCTAATCCCAGATAGAATGTCTTGGTCAAGCGGAACATTAGAGCAAATACCAGTAGGAATCCGTTGCTACACGGATGGCTCTAAATTAGGGGACAAAGTGGGCCTGGGGTTCTATATTGAAGACCCAGAAACAGAAATATACCACCGTTTACCTAATCATAACACAAGCTTCCAGGCAGAAGTACGAGCAATAACGGAATGTGTAAATTGGATTAGAATAAATATGGCGCCCACAGGGCTTAATATATTTACCGACAGCCAGAAGGCAATTTGTGCGATATCAGGTGATAGAATTAAATCTAAGACCGTATTGGATTGTAAGAAAGCTTTAACTGAATACTCTCCCAGAGGTAAGGTTCACATCATATGGGTACCAGGCCACTCGGGAGTAGTCGGCAACGAAAGGGCAAATGTAATAGCTTTAAAGGGAAGGGAGCTCGATGTAGTTAACCTGACAAACGCAAAACCATTCGACGCAACAAAAGCTGAATTAAAAATATGGATGAGAGAATCCCATAAGGCCTCTTGGAATAATGAAACCGTGGGTAGAACCACAAAGATTCTATGGGGTGACCCTGATGAGAGCAAGACGAGAAATCTTCTCAAAATGAGCAAGTCTGAGGTTAGTATGATGGTACGTATTCTCAGTGGACACACAGGATTACGAGCAGATCTATACAAAATTGGACGTGCGAATTCAGACGAATGTAGAGCATGTGGAGAGGACAGTGAAACTCTGGAGCACTTTCTTTGCCATTGTCAGGCATTCGTCGAAGTTAGATCCAAGTATCTTGGAAGTGATGTTATTCCGGAAATAACATTCTTAACCAACACCGATTGGAAGATTCTTAGGAATTACGTCCAGGAAACTGAGTTTCTGAACATGGAAAAATAATACATTCAGTGAACAATTTTTTTTTTCTTGAATTGGAGCGCACAACAGGCCCGATAGTGGCCTAGGTGTATTTCTTCGGATTTGATGTAGTATACATCCTCCTATCAACCTAACCTAACCTAACCTAACCTAAAATTGCCTACAATTTTTTTTTGTCATAAATAGACAATTTATTGATTAAAAATTTTGTTAAGTTGATAAAATAATTAGTCAAAAGGTGTCTTTGGTATAATAGCAACCGATAAATTCACTTAATAAAATAATTAATCCGTTTGAATAAAAAATTTAGCCGGTTTGATTGATTCACCTACAATTTTGTAATCTAGGACATTTTCTTTTTCTGCTGTTGCTATGCAATTTGCTGTTACTATGCTTTAGAAAGACGTTACAAAAACTTTTTTTTAAATAATTTTTTTGTTGTTGAAAGATCATGTCGAAACAAGACACGAGTAAAATTATCAAAGTTTTTTTTCTTTATGTTTTTGTGTTTATGTTAAGTTTTATTTTGCAAATCAAAGTGGACGGACGTATTTTGTTAAGAGTGATCTGTTAAAAAATAAAAGTAATTATAATTGTAATAATTTAATACGCATTTGTACTTAAAGTGAAGAGTGATTATAAGCAAATATACACAATCGTAATTTTTTTAAATTATTTACATCTATAATTTTTCTTCGGAATCCACATAAAGATGGTATGTTTAATAAGGTGTTCCTTTTGTGATGAGTCATTTGAATCCGCAGAAATATTTATTTGTCCATTTCAACACAATTAAATATTATATTCTAACCATATTTATCGGGCAGGTTGACGATGACCATATGCCCGTTGTAGTGTAGCAGACCAGAGTCTCTGGTGGGAATCGAACCCACAACCCCCAGATACACCACCAACTAGCCTACCAGGGCATCCTCCACAGAAATATATTTTGTACAAAAAATATACATAAATACAAATTAACTATTATACAATTTCAGGAATATTATTATAATACTGTCTTTTGTCTTTTAAAACGTAATGAATTTGCGTAATGAATTAGGTAAGATTATCTATAGTAACGATGAATTAGATTTATATTGGAGGAAATGTTATAAATGTAGATTTCAGCAAATTGAGTGATCAAAGTCTTTATCCGAGATGTTAAAATTATATCCTGAATACATAAAACCTTCCGTAAGTTAACTCATAATACACTATAAATTAGATTATTTTTAACTAGCATAAATTTTACAGATTGACATAGATTTTGATCTGAAGCTAAAAAAATGAAAGCTAAGTGGGTATTTACGGAAAATGAGTAATTTGTTACATCTGCTTCAGACTAAAGTACCAAAGGTTTCTGTTACAACAATGCTGAAAAATTTGAAGCCGTGCAATGATGGTAAGCTGCTATATTATTGACTTAAATATATAATTGACATTTAACATTTACACAATTACATTTTATCAGAATCAAGGATATTTTCTATTCTATATTTCCTACACTACTTGTTTCCACCTCAGCAGAAATTAGTTACTGACAAAGCCGGAGACTAAACCAGAAGAAAGTTTACCGTAACAGATTCCCTTAATTCGTTTGCCATAGTTGCAGAAACCAAAGAGAAGCTTAGAAAATTAGTCAAGTCAATGATTTTTTTAATTGAAATTGGCATTAAATCCAACAAAGAAAATGGTTATCTTAATAAAAATAATTATCAATTTTTTTTTCTAATTACTTAACAACAAAAGTTTATTGGGTAGTAAAAAATTGACTGAGTAATATTTTAGTCGATTTGATTTTTTTTTTATCGACTGTAAAAAACCAAAACAAGACAAAAAATTACAAATGTCGTAGTCAATGAGACAAAAATCTTTATTGGCTGGAAATTGAATAATTTTGGATTCAGATCTGTAAATTTTGTAGTTAAATACGATTTTTATTTTTTTCTGTGTATTATTGGATAGTAGGCCAGACACAGATTTTCATCTATCACAAAATTTCATCTGTTTCTATCGGTCAAGAACTGCCGGAGTGATACACACAGAAAAAAATATCGTAAGTAATATTAACGAAAAATTTTAGTAATCCCTTAACGAAAAAAAATAGTTAAATCTACAGGTTTTTTATTCAAATCTACAGAAATTTTATTCATATAAACGAATTTTCTTCATATTTAGTAATTTATTTTTGTTAAAAAATTTTGTAAATTTAATCTGTTGATTTGAATAAATTTCTTTATATTTACCTCCAAAATTTTGTTAAATTGACAGAAATTTAGTTAAAACAGTGGTAAAATAGTAAATCGCAATTACTCAAAACTACATCTAAAATAGTTAATTTTATACCGTTGAAGGTTGTCAATTTGAAGAATATATCGTTGATATGAATAAAATTTTGAAGAAATTTCTTTATTTATTGCAATAAAACAGAAAAAATAAAATATAAAGAAGAAGAAATAATGAAATAGGACTGTAGCTTTGAAGAAATTTCGTTAATTTTAACTTAATCACTTTTTTAATTTTAACTAAACCACTTTATTAAAATTTAAAAAGTTTCTTCAATATAACTAAAGGTATATATAAAAAAATAATGGCCTGCAGAATTGAAGAATGGACCGATCAACATAAAATTTGGTAGAGAGGTTTTGGATCATAACAGACTTACTTATGTCAAATGTCATTGTTATACTAGTATTTTTAAGCCAGCAATGAGCTAATTTTTTGAAGGGGACCTTATATGGAGGGTAGGGTCAACTATGGGCCGCTCCACATAAAACTTGATAGAGAGATTTTGGCTACATTGAAACTTACGTGTGTCGAATTTCATCCCTATACTCGTATTTTAAAGCCAGTAATGAGCGTTAAAGTAATTTTCTGAATGGGGCCTTATATGGGGGGTAGGGTCAATTATGGACCGATCCTCATAAAATTTTGTAAGGAGATTTTTGATCATATGAAACTAATTTATGTCGAATTTCATCGCTATATTCGTACTTTTGAATCAGATATGTCCATCAAAGCAGTTTTTCGGGGGTGCTCTTGTATGGGGGCTATCCGAAAACGTGGACCGATATTACCCATTTTCAATACCAAACAAACCTTACCTATAGAGAATATTTGTGGAAAATTTAAATCCTCTATCTCGTTCCGTTCGGATTCTATCGTGCAACAGAAGACAAACGGAAGGACAGACAAGGCTAGATGTTCTTAGAATTTAATAAGGACCCAGAATATATATACTTTTGTATATATATTTGATGTGTTACAAACGGAATAACAAAATCAATATACCCCCCATCCTTTTTGAAGGTGGGTATAAAAATAATTTTACTATTTTTTGTTTTCAGATGGTCGTTGTATTGGTATTTTTTCCTTTTACATAGTCTTTTGGTACCGTCAACAAAAACGTTTAATGTTTCAAATGGGAAAAAATATGTACTAGATTTATACAGTTGCCGCTTGTGAAGAAGAATTGACGAAAAAATATCCAACAAGCCTTAAAATTCAGCCGTTGATTTTAATTTCAGGTTCAATATTAGAACCAAAAGAAATCGTGATTTATTTTGAAGACGTAAAATATCAAATGCATTCTGCATTAAATGCAATTGATATCTGTTTTAAAATATTTTTTCTACTTAATTTTTGAGTATCCAAAGGAATCTTTGTTAGTTTGGACTTTTATTCAAAAGCACTTACATATATAATATTTATAATATCTTCATATTTACCACGCCTAAACATCGAAACGATATTAGTAAATATGAAGAAATTTCTTCATATAAACTCTTTAACGTATACGGGACACCGGTGTCCCAAGATTTTTATACCCTCCACCACCATCAGTGGTGATAAGGGTATATATAAGTTTGTCATTCCGTGTGTAACACCAAAAAATATTAATCTGAGACCCAACAATGTATATATATTCTGGGTCCTTATGAAATTCTGAGTCTATTTAGCTATGTCCGTCTGTCTGGTTAAAACACGTTAAACGTTAAAACTAAGCAAATGAAATCAACCAAATTCACTGAGAATATTCATTGTTTTCCTAAGCAGTTTGGTATTGAAAATCAGCAAAATCGGTTCACAACGTAAAAAGTTCAGACTACCTAAAAAAAATTAAGTTTTTTTCCCTAATTCTTGAGTAGTTTTCTCAGAAACTACCAAAGATAATTCGACAAATTTTGTCACAGATTATTTTTTTCATCTATAGATTAATTATGTTTAAAATTGTAACAATCGATCCAAAATTTCCCATAGCCCCCATACAAAGGTACATATTCCCGGAAATTAATTTATCGTTAATAACTTCCTCAAATATATCGGTATCAACACAAAATTTTGTTCATATTGACATTATATGAACAGGAATCAAAACTACGGACTTAGATCTGTATCGGTCCACAATTAGTCATAGTTCCAATATAAGGTCCACTTTCGAAAATCACTTAAATGAACATATTTTATTGATAAATAAAGCTATCGGGATAAAATTCGACATGAATACATATTCATGAATACATATTCATACATGTATATACATAAATCATTCTACGGAATTTTTTTCGGATCGGTCCATAATTGGTCATAGCTCCCATATAAGGTTCACATCCGAAAATCACTTAAACAAGCTTAATTCATAGATAAATAAAGCTATCTGGATAAAATTCGACATGAATGTGTTTTGAGTGTATATGAATTACTCTACGAAATTTTTTCCGGATCGGTCCATAATCGGTCATAGCTCCCATATAAGGTCCACATCCGAAAATCACTCAAATGCGCATAATTCATTGATTAATAAAGTTATCAGGGTAGAACTCGAGGTGAATATGTTCTGTATATAGATATAAATCAATTAGTGAAATTTTTTCGGGATCAGTCCACAATTGGTACTAGCTCCCATATAAGGTCCACATCCTAAAATCACTCAAATGCGCATAATTATTGATAAATAAAGCTATCAGGGTAAAACTCGACGTGAATTTGTTTTGTGTATAATCATCCGTGAACATTTTCCACATCGGTCCATAATTGGTTACATTCCATATAAGGAATTTTTTCAGCATTGGTCCATATCTAGCTGCCATATAAGGTTCACTTCTGAAAACCACTTAATGCCACATAATTTATTATTAAACTCGACATGAGTATGTTCTGTGTATAGATACCCTCCACCACCATCAGTGGTGATAGAGGGTTTATATAAGTTTGACATTCCGTGTGTAACACCAAGAAATAGTCATCTGAGACCCAACAAAGTATATATATTCTGGGTCCTTATGAAATTCTGAGTCGATTTAGCTATGCCCGTCTGTCCGTCTGTCTGTCTGTGTAAAACACGCTCACGTTAAAATAAAGCAAGATAATTTAACCAAATTCACCCAAAATATTCACTATTATCCGGTACTGTTTGGTATTGAAAATGAGCAAAATCGGTTCACATCGAGAAAAGTTATGAATCAAAATTTAAAACAACTCCGAAAAAATAAGCATTTTTTACACATTCTGATGTAATTTTCTCGAAAACTATGCAAGATAATTTCATGAAAGTCATCATATATTCGTTTCTACACAATATCTTGATTCTTGCTGAAAATTGCCAGAATCGGTCCATAATTTCATATACCTCCCATTCAAAAGTACATATTCCCGGAAAATGAGTTTTTTGTTATAACTTCCGTCAGAATTTTGATATCATCATAAAAATTTTACAACTTAAAATCTTATGTCAATTCATTGAGAGAAAAAATTTTCTGAATCGCTCCATAATTGGACATAGCTATACAGAAATATTACTATGAAATTTTTTTCCGATCGGTCCACGCGCATAGCTCATTACTAAATTAAGATATCCATATAAAATTCGGTACAAGTATTGCTCATATGCACAGAAATATTACTATGAAATTTTTTTCCGATCGGTCCATAATTGGTCATAGCTCCCGTACAAGGTCCCCTTCCGAAAATCACTTAAACGCACATAACTCATTACTAAATTAAGATATGCATATAAAGTTTGGTACAAATATTGCTCACATATACAGAAATATTACTATGAAAGTTTTTTCCGATCGGTCCATAATTGGTCATAGCTCCCAGACAAGGTTCCCTCCCGAAAATCAATTAAACGCACATAACTCATTACAAAATATTGATATCCATACATTTAGCACAAATATTCCTCTTATATACATAAATTACACTATAAAATTGTTTTACGATCGGTCCATATTTGGTCATAGCTCTCATACTAGGTCCCCTCCAGAAAAACACTTAAATGCACAATATTCATTGCCAAATAATGATATAGATACAGAATTTTGAAATTTTGTCTTTATATACATAATTGGTAATAGCGCCTTTACGAAAATCTCTTAAACGCACATTACTCATTACCAAATAAAGCTATTGATACAAAATTTGGCACAAATATTAGTTTGGTATACAAAAATTCTATTTCAAGATTTTTTCACGATCGGTCCATAACATGGGTGCGGTCGGTCCCATGCAAATATCCTTTCAGAAAATCACTTGAACACACATTACTTATTACTAAATTACAATATAGATACAAAATTTGACTGAAATATAGCTTTTATCGATCGGTTTATAATTGGTCATATCTCCCATATTAAGTCCTTCCACTAAAAGCAATTTAACCGTATTTAACTAATTCCATTATCAATTTGTGTAGAACAAAATTATATATATGTATTTTGAAAATCCTTAAATCTTTCACACACATGCACATTATTAAATATCGTTAAATAATATTTTAGGTCGCTATAAAAATATAAAAGAAAATGGGGGTTGTAATGTTTAATAAATCTTGTAATTGTAACAGATTTAAGCTGTTTAAATCTTGGGGTTTTTCTATTTAAGACATGAGAAAACTTATTTCTACAAATATTTGATCAATTAAAATAGTATTACTATAAAAATAGCTGGTGGAGGGTATTTAAGATTCGGCTCAGCCGAATATAGCACTCTAACATCTTTTTAAATTTTTCTAGATGTAGAGCGCAATGTTGAACTCACAGCTACAATAAATGGTTATTTCTAAAGAGAACTAATTTCTATTTTAGAATTTGATTTCACTTCAGGACAAAAAGGATAATATCCTGCGATATCCTTCGAAAACAAATTTTCCACTTTTCATCAAAAATGAGCATTATACGTCAAAATAAAGTGTGTAGTGAACTCATTTTCATAGTTTAGTTTTGTGCGTGAAAGGGTTAACTAAATCTGTAATCTGGAATAAAATTTTAGTTGACTGTATAATAACAAAATTTTTTCATATTAACACCCCAGAACCAAAAATTTACCTAAATACTGCAAAATATTTAGGTAAATTTTTGGTTCTGTGCAGGGTTTTGTTCAAATGGGCGTAACTTTTCATCTAGCTTTTCTTTTGGTCCTGGAAAAAATTATCGAAAGGAGTTCAGATAGCTATTTCTTCATTATTTAAAAAAAAAAATAATTTTTATTTTTTTTTTCAAAATGGGCCTTTTTTTGCTTAGAAAATATACAATTTTCTTTAAGGGCTTTATAGTCTCATAATGGGAAGCGATTGGGATATCTATATTTTTTAACTCAAGAAAAAGATTTTTTCAATATTTGATTCAATTTTAACTTTCCTCCATTTTTTCAACTTTCCTCCATGATGAACTTTTTACATCATCATCCTTCAAATTTTACACAGAAACTTTAACATTTACATGAAGATTAGAGTAAACAAGTAAGAGTGCTATATTCGGCTGTGCCGAATTTTATATACCCTTCACCACAGTGTATTTAAAAAAAAATTCAATTCTATAAAATTTTAATTTATTTCATTTTCCCGTTTATATCATTATTATGGCAATCAGTGTGACCATTTTGGCATTTTTGCAGCTAGATTTAGCATTTTTTATTTTGATTTAGCTGTAAAATTTTAATTTAGCATTTGGCATTTTATTTAGCATTTTTATAAAATATTTTTAGCATTTTTAGCTTTTTTTGCAATTTTAGTATATAAACAAAAAAAAAAGACAAATTTTTGCAAAAAAAGATTTATATTGGAAATAGGTTTAACCGGAAAAAATCAGAATTAAATGTCTACCCAAACACAAGCAACAAGAAATATGAGAAATGTAATAATTTATACTGTAATTCAAAATAATGCAAAA
The DNA here is from genome assembly GCF_015586225.1 of Lucilia sericata. NCBI lineage: Eukaryota > Metazoa > Arthropoda > Insecta > Diptera > Calliphoridae > Lucilia > Lucilia sericata. The sequence goes on from NW_023994995.1 coordinate 149,065, forward strand.
AGATTCATGAAGATAAGTAACTTAAAATTACGCCAATACAAGTGAATACTTTAAAATGTTGTATTCTAGAATATTTTTCTGGAACCCAATGCTTTTTTAAATTCGAGGTGATAGAAATAATTCAAGAGATTTCATATATTTTTACAAATACGTTCAGTACGCTATTTTACAAACTAATACTTTTTGTTTGCTCATGGAATGAAACATATAATTTTGGAAAAGGCTATGTATGACGGTTAATTAACAAATTTTATTTTTTCCTATACGAAATAAAGAGGTTTTAATTTTTATCATTCTTCAGGAGTTCTTGTTAATTTATTGAAAATAAGTATTGAAAAAAATCAATAATATATAATTAAGACTTTCTCATCCTACTTTCTGTTCTTTTTATTTTTACCAAATTTTTAGTAATTTTGTTGTCACGTTTTTTTTTAATTAAAAAAAATACATAAATTTCGAAAATATTATTGACAATTTATTACAGAATTACAAACTTACGGATTTGAATATATCTCTCAATTCATTTCATACATTCTCATATATATTTTTCCGAAAAAATCTTGGAAGTATGAGTTATAAACCTGACATCTATTCACCGAGATTTAAAATTATTTCAACGGAATTTTCATTATTTTTGTGACATGAAAACCATTTTTAAAGTGTTTTGAGGAAGACAAATAAAATTGTTTATATAAAAAAAGTAAAACTAGAAATATTATACTTTTCCTTTCGAAAACACATATAGGTTTTATACCATGAGCAACTAGTGTAATTAATAGAGTTTTAATGTAATTTTTGCATTCAGAAATATTTTAAATATTTACATATTGCTAAATTTACAAAAATTTTGAAATAATTTTTAGCATTTCTGTTTATCTTAATACCACGGAATTTAATTTTTTACCCTACTCCACTATACTACGTTTGAGTATACTAATCGGTTAAGAATCATTTTCTGAATCGATTAAGCCATGTAAGTCTGACCGTCTAGTAGAGGTTGAAATTTTCAAAACAATAAGCACGTATGCTTTTTGATCCAATGACAAAACCTTTTTAAAAATGGTTAAAGTCCGTCCTTTATTTTACCTAGCCCCCATACATATACAAATGTATAAAGCCTTTCTCAGAAAATTAGTTTAAATATATCGTAACCAAGGTTCAATTCAACATAAATGCTTTATTACGAAAAATAAATCAAATTTTATACTCCTATGGTCAACCACGGCAGAATATACTTTCTTACTTGATATAAATTACAATGAATTTCAGTTACAAATTAATATGAATTGTTCATAAAAACACTTAAAAATTTTTAGCATTTTTTTGGCATTTTAAAATCAATTTAGCATTTTTTCTAGCATTATTTTGGATGGGATTTAGCCGCAACATTTTTTGAGACCTGGTCACACTGATAGCAAAACGAACAACAACAACGCTAAACGAAATAAACACACAAAAAAACAAAATACACAAGGCAGTAAAACCAACAGACATCCAAACATACGAAACTGAATACACCAAAAAACAAAAACAATATACACAAGGCAATGAAACATACAAAACGAAAAACTCATAAAAGAAAGCAAAAACAAAATACTCAACGCAGTGAAACCAACAGACACCCAAACATACGAAACTGAATGCACCAGGAAATAAAAACAATATACAAGATAAAGTAAATTAAACTACTTTGTTGTTTGAGTACTTGACTGCAACTCAAATTTATTTTTATTATTCTTCTTACATTACAATTCTGTTGTTCAATATTTTGCTTACATTAAATTTATTTTTCCTAATAAATATAAAGTTTGTAAATTGACAAATTTGGTTTATTAAATTGAATTTTAATTGCAGACATAACGTCAGCAAATTTATAATTTAAAAGGTAGGTAAATGAACTATTAGTTTTGTGATCTTAAGCTAATTTTATTTTTCAAGCTAATTTTATTTTTCAAGCTAATTTTATTTTTCTTAACTTCAAGCTAATTTTATTTTTCTTAACTCTTCCCCTCTTAAATTCCAACGTCCGCGTTGGAGGGGTAATGCGTGTAAGTACTTGATGCCTCAACCGGGGTTTCCAGCTTTATGTCGGTCTTAATTTCCAAAGTAGATTTTCTTCTTATCAATTTTAACATTATGCCAAATATTAATATCTTTGTTAAAAGTCCGAACAATCCAATGCCAATTTTATGATTTGTAACTAGCTTTTTAATCTCGTCAACGTTGTTGATGTGTAGTTCTTTGAGCATTTCTAGTGATAACATTTCTTCATATCTTTCTATAGTATTGGGTGCTTTTACTACAGCCGGCAAAGGTTATTTCCATATTGACGTATGACTTTTTATCTATGGTAATCGTGGCGTTGTGATATTTTACGATATAGGTTCCATGCAATAAGACTTCCTTATTTTGTACCAATATTGACCCATTATAACCGTTTAGAAGTATTACTCCAGGTGATATTTCATTTACTGATGGTAGATGTTGATGGTTTTCTATAGAGCATTTGGATGGCATGCCATGTAATAGTTTTGGTAAACAATTTGATTCTGTAATATCTTCTATATTATGTTTCTTACAAATGGAAATATCATTGAACATTTTACAAGGGTTTTTAATTTCAAAAACAGAATTAATGAACTTTTCTGTCTTGTTTTAAGGATGTTGGGTCTTTGTTCCTACCGAAAAATACTTCAATTGGTTTTCTATTTATTGTAGAATGAATAGAATGGTTGTACTTGTTTAAAGAGTTGTTTAAAAGGTCCTCAAAAGAATTATAAACCTTTTCCGCATTCATACACCTCATAATTTCCGTTAGAGTCGAATGGAAACGTTCTACCTGACCATTTACAGAACTAGTGTAAGGTGGTGTTTTGTAAATTTTGATTCCAAGTTGATTCTCTAACATAAAGGTTACAGAAGCCGAATTTAGGGATTTTTCGTTGTCAATAACAATATTTTCGGGGGTACCGAAAGAAGTCAGCAACTCCTGTAAAGGAAGTTTTATATCTTCCGTTGCTCTCGACTTGACTATCCTTGCCTGTGCGTACTTGGAAAATTTATCTATTGCGGTCAAAATAACTCTATTGTTTGTATGGTAAATGTATATATGTACGTATTGTCCTGGATATTGTGGAATAGGAGTTTTCCCTAAGGCTATGTTATTTGGATGACGGTCGTATTTGTTCTCACAACATATTTTGCATTGTTTAACTATTTTCTTTATCTTTGCATGCATTTGCGGAAAGTAAAATTTAGTAAGTAATTGAAGTTTGTTTTCCTTTGGGTTTCTGTGTGCTCGTCTATGTTCATTTATAATTTCAGTCTCTTGTTCTATGTCCGATGTCAAGTCTTTAACCATTGTCCTGCTGTACTTTGTGCGAAATTTAGAAAAGTAGGTTGACCATAACTCTTGTATTTTCCCTAAGATCTGGTCTTCGGTCATAATAGCATTAGTTACGGAAGGGTTCAAGTATGATCTGAGGATTTTTACTAGTTTGTCACTATCAAACTCTGTGTCTACTATTGTATGTCTGTGGTAAGTGGGGAATATTATCTCAAAGTTATAAGAAGGCAACTCGCCTTTTGAGATTATAATTTGGTTCTTAAAGACGTTAAGGGGAGAATCTGTGAACTGGATTAGATTTTGCGCCGAGCTTTCATGACTGTGCTGTGTGGCTGTAAGTGAATTCACTTCAACAATTTGTGGAGGTCTTGACAATGCATCTGCCACGATATTGCTGCTACCGGGCTTATATTTTAGTTCATAATTGTACTCTTCTAAGATGGCTTTCCATCTTTTTAATTTACTATTGGTGTTCTTATTCCCAAGAGCATATGTCAGAGGTTGATGGTCAGTAAAGATTTTCACTAATACTGGACCATATAAATAATTCCTCAATGATTTGAGAGCCCATACTATTGCGAGCATCTCCTTTTCATTGGTGGCATAATGCTCTTCTGCCTTATTTAGAGTTCTTGATATGAACGTTATTGGTCTACCCTCCTGCTCTAGGACTGCTCCAAGAGCATAATTGGATGCATCTGTTGTTAAGTGAAATTCTTTTTCAAAGTTAGGGAATGCAAGCATCACTTCTTCAGAGGAAAGAGAGTTTTTTATCTTTCCCTTCTGTCGATATGATAAAGCCCAGATATTCCACTTCCTTCTTAAGGAATTCACATTTATCCAGTTTATCCAAAAATGGTCTTTATGTTTTCTAGATGAGAATTTTCATCTTGACCAAAGACTATGATATCGTCTATGTAGACGAAACATATTCTCCCAATATGCTCTCTTAGCATATCATATAATGCTCGCTGAAAAGCTGCAGGAGCATTTTTCAAACCAAATGGTAATCGGAGAAATTCATATTTTTCGTTATTCACAGAAAATGCTGTTTTCTCAATGTCTTTTTCCCTGAGCGGTATTTGGTGGAACCCGCTTTTCAGGTCTAATACTGAAAACTACTTGTTTCTACCGAGTTGAGCTAAAACCTCGTTTATTTGTGGTATGGGGTATCTGTCCGGTATAGTCACACTATTTAATTTCCTATAATCTATGACCATTCTATATTTCTTCTCGTTGGAAGCATCCATTTTTTTCGGTACCACCAATACAGGAGAATTGTATGGGGACCTGGATGGTCTAATTATTCCGTGATCGAGTAATTCATTAATCTGTTTCTCGACTTCGTCTTTCATTGATAAAGGATATGGGTAACTTTTCGTATAAATTGGGTCGTCAGTCGATGTCCTTATTTCTGCTTTTACGGTCGTAGTGAATGTTAGTTTTTCGTCTGGTTCCGAAAAAAGTGACGAGTATGTTGTACATAATCTCATCAATTTTAATGTCTGTTCATTTGTCAAGTGATTTGTTCTGATGTTCAGACTATTTACGGATTCTGATTGTTGTTGTTTAATGTGTACCTTTATAGAGTTATTAATTATCATATAATTTTTGGAAGTGTAAATAATTGCATTTAGCGTTTTTAAACTGTCGTTACCTAGTATACCATGGAATGATTTCAGTGATGGCAATAGAAAGAATTTTAGGTTTTCTGATTTTACTCCAAATAAATTGATCAATGTATGATGGGTAATTGTTACCTTCCCACCAACGGAGTTTGCTTGAAAAATGTTTTCATTGGGTATTGGATTTTTAATTAATTTAGGTTGAATATATAATTTTTATTTGACCCTGTGTCGATTAAAAACCTAAATATTTTGCCATTGCGGTCTTTACACCGAAAATAAGGTAACGTTGAATTGCTTAGTTTAAAAAATGAATATCCGCCAATTCGGTATATTCCTCGTCCTCAGAAACATTGAAATGTTCACCTAAGTAGTCCGTTAAGTCCTGTATTCCTTCATCCTCACGTGAGGGTTCCCATGTATCTGTTTCATTGACAGTGTCAGGTATAGGATCTTGGTTAACTTCAATATGATTTATTCTTTGCATCTTGCGAGGTTGATTGAATTGTGCAGATTGGGGTAAAGGTCTAAGACCTGAAAATCTATTGTCCGGTAAAGGACGATTAATGTAATTTACTTTCTTGGAATACATAGTAGAATCAATGTCGTTGTGGGTAATTATAATTTCCATTATAATTTTGTCTGTACGAGTTTTGGAAATTTTGTTGATATGGGTTATGGAAATTTTGTCCGTTTGTGTTATGGGATTGATGTCCTTGAATGTTACGTGGATGCATATTAAATCTTGGCATAGAAGGCTGAGGGATGTGTGCCAAATGTGGATAGAATGTTTGGTTTGGATTAGTATTGTTAAATTTCTTATGAGGAATTGGAGGCGGGATTCTGTTAGTGCCGTTAGCCTGTTGTGTTCTGAATTGTTGGTTGTCCAACTTTAAACACAAGTGTAAGGCTTCATGTAGGTCTTTGGGCTCTCTAATTCCCAGTAATCTTGGTAAATCGCCTCTTAGGCCTCTGACAAACGTGTCAAGAGTTTTTTGTCAACAAATAAATGGCATCTTCACTTTCATCTAAACAGGCTATTTTGTTCAAAATTAGTGATAGATGACCGTAAATCCTCTTATAAAATTCCTGCACTGTATTATTACCCTGAATCATAGAGATCAATTGGTATTCAATGGTACCGAGGTCTCGTTGGTCTGCGTAATGAACTGTCAAGCATTGGATTATACTTTTCCAGTTCAGTGGAGTGTTATAACTCTCTAGCGCAATGTCAGCGTCGCCTACTATTTTATTTCTGATAACGTTAAGTATGCCGAAATATTTCGCTGAACCTTTAAGAGGTTCATAAATTTTCAGTATTCTCTCTGTACTTTTTTTCCATGAACTAAATTCCGTCCTGTTCCCTGAAAATTCCCTTAGAGATCTTACTACGTCTGGTATTTTATCTAAGTCCGTTAGGTCATTGTTACGGTCTATTCCCTGATCTACTCTAGGTTCTGGTTCATTATGAGAAGCTCGTTCTTCTAACAGTATTCTACGTACTATATTTGCGATATTGGCATTTTGAGCCTGGGGTGGTTGAGGGGGATGATTATTAAGCTTTGGGGGCCGAATTAAGTTATTTTGATTTGCCATTACAGATTACAAATTTTTATATTATTTAATTATTTTAAAACTTTCCTTAACTTTATTGCAAGTATTTAATATTTTTGCTTAAATCTAAATTATTTACTTAATTCTATAGATAATTCTTACGTAAAAATAATTGTTTTCAGCATCATAATTGTTTCTTGTTGATTTTGTTGTCTTCTGTTGTTTTTATTGTTGGCTTTGTTGTCTTCTGTTGTTTTTATTGTTGGCTTTGTTGTTTTCTGTTGTTTTTCTTGTTGGTTTTGTTGTCTTCTGGTGTTATTGTTGGTGGTGGTGATAGTTGTTGGATTTATTTTGTTAAATTAGCACTGGTGTTGCTGGGGCACTTAATTAATTGCCAGAAATTTTAATAAAATTTCAGTTATATTTTCACAATTTTCCAAGGAAATGTTTTTTTTTTTTAATAAAATATTCTTTACTTTATGTTATTAAACTATTAGTTTTTATTTCTAAACTATTTTTTTTACTAAATTTTTATATTTTTAGTTTTTATTTCTAAACTGTTTTTTTAATAAATTTTTATATTTTTTAATAGTTGTTTAAATTTTAGTTTTTCTTTGATTCACTTGCACTTATTGAGTTTTGTTTTAATTTATTTTCAATACTTAAATTATTTTTATTTTAATATGTTCACTTAAATTACGATTTTACGTTGGGCGCCAGATAAAGTTAATTAAACTACTTTGTTGTTTGAGTACTTGACTGCAACTCAAATTTATTTTTATTATTCTTCTTACATTACAATTCTGTTGTTCAATATTTTGCTTACATTAAATTTATTTTTCCTAATAAATATAAAGTTTGTAAATTGACAAATTTGGTTTATTAAATTGAATTTTAATTGCAGACATAACGTCAGCAAATTTATAATTTAAAAGGTAGGTAAATGAACTATTAGTTTTGTGATCTTAAGCTAATTTTATTTTTCAAGCTAATTTTATTTTTCTTAACTTCAAGCTAATTTTATTTTTCTTAACTTACACAAGGCAATGAAACACACAGCCATCCAAACATATGAAACGAATACTCAATGAATAAGCAGTGTTGTTGTTGTTGCTTATATCAAAGCATGAAAAAAATAGTTTTTTTTATGAAATTTTCAGAGGTTGTCTCGGATTTTTGCTCATATCTCCGGTATTTATGGACCGATTTTGCTGATTTTAAATAGCGATCTTCTCGAAAGCATGTCTAACAGAATTATATAAGATTTGGATCTCGCCGATATCTGGCGTCCTCTAAAAACTGATTTCAACAAACACACAGACGGACATAGCTTAATTAACTCCGCTACCTATAAGGATCCAGAATATATATACTTTATGGGGTCGGAAAATTATATTATAGAAATTACAAACGGAATGACAAACTTATATATGTATACCCTTCTCACGAAGGTGAAGGGTATAAAAATAGGTGAACTCGCAGTAGTGGGCGTATCACATTCCACATCATATATTAAAGCCAGTACCAAAATGCATATATTTTGTACAAGTAATTTGAGTTGCAATATCAATATTTTGGAATAAAAGTGAGTGGGTTACCTCAAAAATGTATATTTTTTCTTGGAAACTATAACTGCATTTTGTACGAATAATTTTAGTATAAATTTAAATATTTGGAAAAAATGGAAGTACCAATGGTAGTGGGCGTGTCAACTCCCATATGAAGAAAATAATAAAATGTTCATATCTGGTGAACTATAATAGCTATAGTCCTCAAATTCTGTACAAGAATATTTTAGACGAAAATGGGCGGATCAAAAATAGCACGCGGGACACATCTCTTCTGAAGTAAATACTAAAATATGTTTATCGAGGAAACTATAAATACTAGTGTTAAAATTTTCTACTATATTATAAATTAAAATTTTTAGAACAAAAATAGCAGCACCAAAGTCACAAAGTATACAGAGGCGTCACGGCAAAAAAATATATTTGTCTCTTTTGCACGATACCATTTCAACTTGTTTTGTTTTGGTCTTATTTTTTGGGTTTCTTTTCAATTTTCTTATTGGAGGTAAATAAATTATGAGTTAATTGCTGTAAAAAATATAAAATAAAACATCATAATATGTATATATATAAATAAAACACATAATTTATATGCAATTAAAACTTTTTAAAATTTTGCACAAAATTTATTTTAATTTTGTTTATTTTCTTTTGCTTTGTTGTTCTGTTTACAAAATAGCCTTATATAGTGTTGTTTGTTTTAACGCACTGTGTGTATTAAACCCAAAAATTAGTTTTCTCTGTCTACCAAGACCATTTCAAAAAAGCTGATTTTAGTGTTTTTGAACTGTCAAAAATGACACCTCTGTATACTTTGTGCCAAAGTGGGCGTGGTAACTCCCATATGAAGTAAATAATAAAATTTGTAGTTGTATTTTGGAAAAAATTAATGGGTGTAGCATCTCCTATATAAACTAAATACAAGTAAGAATGTTATATTCGGCTGTAACGAATCTGATATGTCCTTCACAAAGAGTTTTTATACCCTCCACCACCAGCAGTGGTGACAGAGGGTATATATAACTTTGTCATTCCGTGTGTAACACCAAGAAATATTCATCGGAGACCCAACAAAGTATATATATTCTTGGACCTTATGAAATTCTGAGTCGATTTAGCTATGTCCGTCATTCTCACGTTAACACGAAGCAACAAAAATTAACGAAATTCACCCAAAACATTTATTATTGTCCTAGGCAGTTTGGTATTGAAAATGAGCAAAATCGGTTCACACCAGGAAAAGTTATGAATCAAAATTTGAAACAACCTCGAAAAAATAAGCATTTTTTACACATTCTGATGTAATTTTCTCGAAAACAATGCAAGATAATTCCATGAAAATTACCATAAATTCGTTTCTGCACAAGAGCTTGATTTTTGCTGAAAATTGCCAGAATCGGTCCACAATTTCTTATACCTCCCATACAAAAGTACATATTCCCGGAAAATGGATTTTTTGTTAATAACTTCCTTCACAATATCGAAATCTTTACAAAATTTTACAAGTTAAAATCTTATGTCAATAGAATTCATTCACAGAAAAAAATTTCTGGATAGGTCTATAATTGGACATAGCTCCCATACAAGGTCCCCTCCCGAAAATAACTTAAACGCAAATAATTAATTTCTAAATTAAGATATCCATATAAAATTTGGTACAAGTAGTGCTCTCACATACAGAAATATTACTGTGAAATTTTTTTTTTCATCGGTCCATAATTGGTCATAGCTCCCATACAAGGTCCCCTTCAGAAAATCACTTAAACACACATTACTTATTACTAAATTACGATAAAGATACAAAATTGACTGAAATATAGCTTTTATGAGCAGAAATTTTGCTTAAAGAATTTTTTACGATCGGTCTATAATTGGTCATATCTCCCATACTAGGTCCTACAACTAAAAGCGCTTTAACCGTATTTAACTGGTTGCATTATCAATTTGTGTAGAACAAAATTATATATATATATATATATATAGATATATATATTTTGAAAATCATTAAATCTTTCATACACATGCATACATGCAAATTACTAAATATCGTTAAGCGCTATAAAAATATAAAGAAAATGGCGTTTGTAATGTTCAGTAAATCTTGGAATTGTAATAGATTTTAGCTGTTTAAATCTTGGGATTTTTTCTATTCAAGACATGAGAAAACTTATTTCTACAAATATTTGATCAATTAGAAAAGTATTAATATAAAAGTAGCTGGTGGAGGGTATTTAAGATTCGGCTCAGTCGAATATAGCACTCTAACTTGTTATTTTTTCAGGTTTTTCCATCATTGCAAAAAAAGAAAAGGAGAAAAACATACTATGGAAACAACCATGTTTAGCATATTATGTTATGTAAAGAAATCGGGATAAAATTTTACACGGGTGTACCGAAGGAGTATTAGAGTTTAAGTTATAAAAATGGATTCCACAAATGTTCCAGGGTCGGCGCTATGAGGGCTTAAAGTAGGGCACCATCGGTATGTACAATTTTTAAACGTGTACCATTTTTTGGTTTCCATACCAATATCAAAGATATATTTATATTTTTGGAAAGCGCTCAGCTAAGTCTTAAAAAAACATGCTTGTATATCCCAGCAAAAGATAACTGATATACTTTACAAACGACATCTTAATCGCATCTTAAATTGCGATTACATATTTTTCGCTTTTATAAACTAAATATTTCCTTACAAATGAAAACACAGTTAAAAGTGATGAAAGAGAAAAGTCACAACAAATAACACATTCGAAATACACCAAGTTTTAATGAAAAACCAATGAAATTTACATAGAATGTTGTTGAAAGAATGTGGATTATTTTTGACACACAAATATCGGATTTTTACAGCTTCTAAAAATAAGATTAGATGTAGTTCAAAGTTGTCAAAAAATTAACAACATCCCTCCAATGACACGCTAATACAAAATTCATAGGTTTTTCATCTGAAGCTCTTCGGGTTACTAGTTCTGATGAAAATACATCTTTTTATACCCACCATCAAAAAAGATGGGGGGTATATTGATTTTGTCATTCCGTGTGTAACACATCGAAATATTGTTCACAGACCCCATAAAGTATATATATTCTGGGACCTCGTAAGATTCTAAGACGATCTAGCCATGTCCGTCCGTCTGTCCGTCTGTCTGTTGTTGGCACGATAACGTCCACAAAAAACCAGATATTGAGATGAAATTTTCCCAAAATATTGTTTTGTTGATCAGAAATGTTTGGTATTGAAAATGGGCAAAATCGGTCAACGATTTAACATAACCCCCATACAAATGTACCCCCGGAATATTGTGTAAAATGCTTCAAACATTCACAAATTCGTTGTTTATGAAGCAAATGGCACAAAATTTTGCATAGGTCAGTTTTTTGACTTCCGAAATAAAATTTTGAATTATGGTGGACATAGGGCCATAATTGGCCCTACCCCCCATATAAGGTCCCCTTTAGAAAATGACTAAAAAGCTGATTACTGGCTTAAAAATACGAATATAGCGATGAAATTCGACACACATAATTTTCATGCAAGCCAATATCTCTCCACCAAACTATATGTGGATCGGTCCATAATTGACCTACCCCCATATAAGGTCCCCTTCAGAAAATGACTTTAACGCCCATTTTTGGCGTAAAAATACGAGTATAGCAATAAAATTTGACATAAGTAAGTTTTATATGAGCCAAAATCTCTCTACCAAATTTCATGTGGATCGGTCCATAATCTGCCCTACCCCCCATATAAGGTCCCCTTTTGAAAATGACTATAATGCTGATTACTGGCTTTAAAATACGAATATAGCAATGCAATTCGACACACATAAGTTTCATGCAAGCCAATATCTCTCCACCAAACTATATGTGGATCGGTCCATAATTGACCCTACCCCCCATATAAGGTCCCCTTCAGAAAATGACTTTTACGCTCATTTTTGGCGTAAAAATATGAGTATAGCGATAAAATTTGACATATGTAAGTTTTATACGAGTGAAAATCTCTCCACCAAATTTTATGTGGATCGGTCAATAATTGACCCTTCCCCCCATATAAGGTCCCCTTCAGAAAATAACTTTAACGCTCATTATTGGCGTAAAAATACGAGTATAGCTATGAAATTTGACATAAGTATGTTTTATACGAGTGAAAATCTCTCCACCAAATTTTATGTGGATCGGTCCATAATTGACCCTAACCCCATATAAGGTCATCTCCATAAAATTACTTTAACGCTCATTACTGGCTTAAAAATACGAGTATAGCGATGAAATTTTTGAAAATTACTACAATGCTGATTACTGGTTTAAACATACGAATATAGCGATGTAATTTGACACACATTGGTTTCATGCACCAAACTATATGTGGATCGGTCAATAATTGACCCTACCCCCATGTAAGGTCTCCTTCAGAAAATGACTTTAACGCTCATTATTGGTGTAAAAATACGAGTATAGCGATGAAATTTCACAGAAGTAAGTTTTATGCGAGTGTAAATCTCTCCAACAAATTTTATGTGGATCGGTCCATAACTGACCCTACCCCCCATATAAGGTCCCCTTTATAAAATTACTTTAACGCTCATTTCTGGATTAAAAATACGAGTATAGCGATGAAATTTCACAGGAGTAAGTTTTATATGAGCCGAAATATTTCTACCAAATTTTATGGGGATCGGCAGATTTTATGTGGATCGGTCCATAATTGACCCTACTCCTTATATAAGGTCCCCTCCATAAAATTACTTTAACGCTCATTACTGGCTTAAAAATAAGAGTATAGCGATAAAATTTCACAGAAGTAATTTTTATAAGAGCCAAAATCTCTCTACCAAATGTTATGTTGATTGTCCATAATTAACCCTACCCGCCCATATAAGGTCCCCTTCTGAAAATGTCTTTAATTTGACATAAATAAGTATCTTAGGAGCTAAAAACCTTTCCACAAATTGTATGGGGATCGGGTTTTAAATGACCCTATCCCCCATATAAGGTCCCCAACAGAAAATTACTTTAACGCTCACTACTGGCCTAAAACACGAGTAAAGCGATGGATTTCGATATAGTTTTGTATGAGCTAACATCTTCTACAAAATTTTATGGGGATCGGTCCATCGCTCATTACTGGCTTAAAAATGCGAGTACAGCGATAAAATTCGACACTGATAAGTTCTATAGGAATCGAAATCTCTCTACCAATTTGTGTGCGGATCAGTCCATTATAACCCCACCCCATATAAATTCCCCCTCAGAAAATGACTACAACGAAAAAAATACGAATACCTCAATGCATTTCGACATAAACTAATTTTATACTAAAATCTCTCTATACTAAAATCTCTCTAATTTTATACTAAAATCTCTCTATACTAAATCTCTCAATAGTTAAACCCCCATTAATGGGCCTCTTTAAAATATTACCCTGATGTTCTCATTAATATCGATATATAATAATAAAATATTCAAAATATCAAAGTTTATTTATAAGGCAGTGCTTTGATGGTGGGTATATAAGATTCGGCATAGCCGAATATAACACTCTTACTTGTTAAACACCTATTTTCTTATAATTTCTGAGTTATATGCATTTGAAAATTGAAATTTAAAATATAGGACGTAATTTTGAACCGAAATAGATATCTAAAAATATATTTCAAATTGCGTTTTTCTAGCAAATTCATCATGATGATCTCAATGATTCATCATGATGTTCTTAACATAAATGTTATAATTATATATTTATTGTAATTTCTATTTTGTTGAAATTGATTTTATACTCGAAATATATTGACCAGACAAAATACTTAAAATTCACAAAGTTTGATGAAAAAAATTGAAAAAGTTAGTAAATATTATATTTTTTCAGATTTTTAGATTTTATTATAGCCTAAAGTGTATTTTATGAGAAACGTTAAGAAAAATAACCAACTTTTTCCTATATTTTGCAAAATCGTATTTGTTATATATTTTAAATATTTATATTTTAACCCTAAAAATCATTATTTGTTTATGTTTATACATATTTTAATGAAATATATATATATATTCATTCTTGGAAGGAAACTGCATTCAACGATTTTTTTTTATTTTTGGTGTTAATTAAAATCAAATCAATCATGTCAAAATGATTTAAAAACTGATCGCATGATTCTGCAATATTTTTCCACAAATAAAATTGTTCAAAAAATTAGTTTTTACGATTCTATTGAAAAGAAATATTTTTTCATAGAAAAAATTCGAATAGTTGTGGAAACAATTACATATTATTCATATACTATACTAGAGCAGAATTATGTACTAGTATTGAGAAAACAAATTTTGCGAAAACTTCTTTATTACTTTTTCGAATTCAATAAATTTTGGTATGGATATTTGCGAATGTTGAACCAATAAATAAACATAATTACACACAAATATTTTAGATTTTAACGAGTTTTTAGTAAAAATGATATATGACAGCTATACGAGTCCTTGCTTCAAATTATGAAAAAACCAACATGTTGAATCCTAATTATTTAAACACATATTATTACTTGAAAGTTTCAGAATTTTATTGCAAACTTTGTGCAAAATAACGCTATTTTCCATTTTGGGATATATGGGAAGTATATGAATACTTGGACCAATTTTTTCTAAACTTCGATTTTTTCTTAACTATTCCAATTTACAACAATGAGCAAAATTTTGAAACAATACTGTAATTCCTTCTATCTTTGCCCCATGAATGTATGAAAACGAATCATTGTGCGCTTCTGTAGCAATTCTGGGATCCATTTTCATTACTTAAACTCGAATACTCCTTGGCTAGGCCCGTTTCAAATTTTATACCGATCAGACTTGCCGTCTAGAAATGCTAGATTTATTTCCAAAAAAATTTTCTTTCTGCCCCACTGTGCAGTGTTAACAAGCAAGTGGTTTCGTAAATTAAGTATAGATTAATTTAAAACAGTGGTGGGCAGACACATACTATCAAGTATTTATTGTGTGTATTAAGCAGCAGAGAACCGTATTCAAGTCAACATTTAGTATTAGTACACTGTAAAAAGTTGTTCATAAACAAAATAAAATATTTTGTACATAAACATACATTAAAAAATTATTTTAATAATTTTTTTCAATAAAGCGTGGAAAAATAAAATGTAATTTCACGAAAAACTAAATATTTTTATAAATAATGAATATTATCTTTAAAAATGTATAATTCTCTTTAATTTTTTTAATGTTTTTTATAATTAAACAATTATTTTTGACCACCCATATTTTTTATAAAAAAAAACAATTTTCCCAATTAACATCAAACATTTTGCTATGTGTATTAAAAGAGAACATAACATTTATTAAAAAATTTCGCAACAACAAACAAGTTTTCATTTCACTTACCCAACCGACCTTAGCTTCGAAAATAAAGATTATTCACTAAAACGAAGAAATTTCGAAATAAATTTTTTCGAGAAAACAACGATAATTTAAAATATTTTGAATCCTCGTTTTTTTTTCTATAAAATCTCGAAACAAAAATGTTCGAGAAATTATCTATGCTTCAAAATGTCTCGAAGGTTCGTTTTACAAAAAAAACTTCGCTAAATTGACGCTAATTATTTGTTAATGATACTGTGATCTCGTTTTTAGCAATGCATTTTTAGAGACTAAACAAAATTTTTTTGTCTTTGAAAAGGCCCGAAAAATATATCGCAAATGTTTGTCTGGCAAAAGAAAAACTATAAAGTAACGACATTTTTATTTTTGCAATCAAAAGAACAAAACATAACATGTCAGTTGTGAGTAAGAATTCAACGTGAACGGTGTTAAAACTGAAAGCTTAAAAAAGTTAATAAATATAAATAAATTTAATGTGAAATTATATTTCCATATAAAATATAATATAAATTTATGTCCAACATCTACAGCAGCCAAGTATCTTACAAAGACCAACATCAATAGTTTCCAATTAACAGGTACGTACCATATAATTTTTATAGTTTATACAATTTTTATAAATATTTATATATTTCTTTTATGTAAACTACAAGAGCATGTCACTGCTGGCCACCTGACCGTTGAAATTTTTCCATAAGAAGTGAGGTTTCAACAATAAGAACAAAAACATACAGGGATGTGTCCTGTTATGAATCTGTTCCACACCATTTTACCAGTAAGTGGGAATTCCCAGAAACTTTTAAACAATTTGTAAGTAAACACTTAAAAAATTTAATTATGTTTTTATTTTCATCGACAATATTTTTTATTAAGGTTAAACAGCTGTCCTTTCATCCGAAATATCCTTTGAAAACTGTATTTGTAGTTCCTGATAGAAGATGTATTCCGACAACTTTGCAGAGCAATGCATTTGTGGTAGCCTGGTAAGTCTTTTTTTAAATTGATTTATATGTATATAAATATTTATACGAATAATTTAATTTCATTTAGATCACTGTATGAGCAAATCTGCCCTGAAAATCACACAAAAGCATTTCCAGTACGGCCTTGATAGACTGACAAACATACGCTTCCAAAAAACAAAAATATATAATATTATTAAAATATTTAATATACATTACTATAAATTTATATATGCATGAATTCATGTATTTTTATATAAAATATTTTTACATGCAATTTATAAATATGAAATACATTTTTTAGTTTTTTAAAGTAATACAAGAAATAGCCTTTTTTATGGGAATGAAATGGAATGGAAACAAAATATTCATTCTCGAAGTATTGCTATCGCATTACCAACGAATCTTTAGCAATATCGAATGTAAACTGTTAACAATATCTCTGGCGAATGTTTCTCAATATCGTTAAATGTATCATTTACGAACACGATTGCAATACCAATAAAAAACATTTTATTAACGTTCTCAATATCGAGATTGCAACTTAAAAGATGTTTTTTTATATTCATAATTAGTATTGCTAAATACTCGCCATTGATATCGTAAGCGAAACTTCGAGATCGAAAGTTTTGCTGCCACAAACTGAGCGACAGGTGAGCTCTATGAGCACATTCTCTTGTCGCTTTCGATAGTCGTTTTCGAATGTTTTACCCGAGAAATTGTTGAGAAAACTTCGATGGTGATTTCATTATCGATAGCCGTGGTCAAGTGGGTAAACACAGACACACCAATACACTCAAGCTTAAAGTGTACGTCATGACGCTTCGTTAGCAGTAGGAAATGGTAGAATAGAAGCTGATCATAAATACCAAAGAATATAAAGAAATTGGGGCTTGTCAGTTGGTACGTAAAGGTTATGTCATTCGGTACCTAACTCTAAGTATGTATTGGTAGAATTTTTGTATTAGTATTGGAGCTCCAACCACTTTCACCCCACTTTCCAAACATACTTGCATAAAATCGTACATAAAAATTTTAGGAAAAATAAATAACATTTAAATTTCTACATTCGCAGATTTTTTAATTTATTTTGCCCACATCTAATCAGTAAACATTAAATAAATATATTTTTCTCTTTTTTGGCAAAAAAAATAAGTTTATTTTAAATAATTTTTTCATTTTCAATACCAAAATATACAACTTTGTTTTGTCAATTTTAATTTCAACACACAAAAATTAATTGTCAAAAAAATTAAAAAAATATTTTTTTAGTTTGTGAAAAATAAAAATATTTCGGATTGTTAAATGCGATAAAATTGTGTAAAAAATTAAAAAATAGTTATGTGTTTGTGAAAATGTCGTTCAAGTTCTATTATCCCGGTATTTTCGCGAAAAAGTTTTGAAGTATTGTGAGAGAATTGAGTTCTCACAAGTGTGTTGAATTTACACAGAACTCGTCTGTGAAGAGAAGGAAATGTAATTGTTGTAAAACAATGTCATAGTCCAACTTCTTGTTATTCTTTGATAAATAGCATTTATAAAATGTTAAATTTTGACATAATTTTTGTTTCATAGTAAAGCTAAGATATTGTGTAGTAATATAATACAAAAATATTGGAGAAATCTAACTGGCATAACTATCCTAAAATATTGATCAAATGTGAAGGATTTCAAATACAATATTTTTGTACTTTAAAATAGCCATATTTAAGGTCATTATTTTCGATGATATAGCATTTATCGGAAAATATTTTAATTAATATAAGATAGAGTATTTTGTTTAGATATTTATTAAGTCATAATCTTTAAAGAAGATTATAAACTGCTCTTAATATTTGCATATTTTCTATTTAATGTTCTATTTATGAAGTATTAAGTTTTTGGTGGAGTATACGTTTTAAGCTCCCCTTGCCTCCGTGTTAAAATTAATATAAAATTAAAGCTTAATGTATTGTGTATTAAATTTAATGAATTTAATTTGCGGCGGTCTGCGGCTGCAGTCAGGGGAAATAAAAACCCTTTAGAATTCATAAATTAATTTTTTATAAAATTTCATTCGGTACCGAACACCGAACCCGCACTTCGGTAAATTTGAAAGTTCGGCCGAACCCGAACTTTGTTCGGTTTTTAAAGTTCGGTGAACACGAACTTTTTTTAAATGAAAAATAATACTTTTTTATTTTTGGTTTTTAAAGGATTTATTGACAATTATCTGTAAGAGTACGCTGAGAAAAAACATGGTTGTGATAACCATGTTCTAAGAGCAACATATTATGATTAAAATTATGATTGTAGTCTAAACATATTATCGTTATTGTAACAATTTTAAAATATCATATGATTAAATACCTTCAAAATATTTCATCATGATATTTTTGTATTTATCATAATATTGTTATACATGATATTATGATCAAATGTGATCAAAATTTCGTTTTAAATATTTATCGAAATCAAAATTAATTTTATCGAATCAATAAAATTATTTAAAAAAAAAAATATGTATACAATACTTAACACAATTCGCAAATTTCAATTTGCCAATTTATATGAAATTTTATTCCATAAAAATACTAGTATTTTTAAGCCTGTTATGAACGTTAGTAATTTTCTAAAGCGAACATTATATGGAGGCCATGTCCAAATGTAAACCGATTTTGTCCATTTTGAATACCAATCAAACTGCAACAATAGTTTAGGTCCTATCGTTCTTTCAAGAGACTGACTGACTGACAGACATGTCTAGATCGTTTGAGAATAAGAACCTAGAAAAATTCGATGTTACAAATGAAATCAAAGATTTATAATCGAAACTAGATAATTCAAATTAAATGTTTCACTTTTCTTAGCTTTTTAATCAGTTTCTGGTTAACAGTTTTTCAAATCAGCCGGAAAACGAACGGTTAAAAAGGCGTTTTGTACCTATGTATGTATATCCGAAATTTATTGTACAGCCAGAATGTATGATAACTTCTGTAAACAGATTTTCAGCATTTTTAAAACTTTTTGATGATATAAAAATATGATAAAAAAAACATTTTCTAAAAAGTTTGGTGTTCGGTCAAAATTTCACCGAACACCGAACATTGACCGAACCTCCCTTTTTACCGAACTCCGAACCCGTACCCGAACGTTCGGTCGTACACTAATAAACAGTTTATAAATTAGATTTTGTATGGAAATTTTGTTTTATAAACCTTTTATTGTTGTTTGTGAATAAGGGGTTTAATATATATTGTATTTCATATTTCGATGTCTATGGTATTTTAATAAAGTCAATTCAAGAGAATGTTTGGTTAGTACGCAAATTTGCAATATCTCATAGCCCACATACAAGTGCCTCCCCGGAAAACAGTTTTAATAGTCATAACTAGTTTAGAAATACCAGTATAGCTTTGAAATTCCACATAAACAAGTTTAATATGAAGCAAAATCTCCCTACCAAATTTTACGAGGATCACACCATAATTGATCCTACCCCCCATATAAAGTCCCCTTTATAAAATAACTTTAACGCTCATTATTGGCTTAAAAATAGGAGTACAGCGAAAAAAAATGTTCACTGAGTATATAATTTTTCAGTGTTCAGAAACTCAGTTTCCTGAACGTAATTCCTAAGAATCTTCCATTCAGTGTTAGTCAGGAATGTTATTTCCGGAATAACATCACTTCCAAGATACTTGGATATAACTTCGACGAATGCCTGGCAGTGGCAAAGAAAGTGCTCCGGAGTTTCACTGTCCTCTCCACTTGCTCTACATTCGTCTGAATCCGCACGTCCAATTTTGCAGAGATGTGTTCGTAATCCTGTGTGTCCATTCAGAATACTTACCAGAGAAATAACTCCCTAAAAATTTGTTCAGAAAGCAAAAACAACGAAATTTGGGGATTTAATTCGTTTTTTGAGGCATTGTTTCACATTTAAAATGGGGAGTTAAAAAAAATGAAATAAATCCCAAAAAATATTTTTGGGGAGTTATTTCATTATATTACTTTTATCACACGAAATACAAAAATATATGTCTGATAGCGCGCAAGGGTTTCATCCTCTGGGGTACATTGGACACTGGCTTCGCTAAGAATACACTCTTCCTGTATCAAGAGTGTTCAGCCTTAGGCCGGCTATTTAGGAAGCCGATGTCCAATGTACCCAGAGTATAAAATCCTTGCTCCCGGCCGAAGGCGCGTCTATCTGACATATATTTTTATTTATTTTTTTAATTTTATTTTTTATATTTTATTTTTATATTTTATTTATTTCGTGTGATAAAAATAATATAATGAAATAAATAATATAATAATAACAAAAATATTTTTAGGGATTTATTTCATTTTTGAATTATGGGGAATTATTTCATAACTCCCCATTTAAAATGTGAAATAATGCCCCAAAAAACGAATTAAATCCCCAAATTTCGTTGTTTTTGCTTTCTGAACAAATTTTAAGGGAGTTATTTCATGACGCCAATCTTTACTAAGCGAAGCCGGTTTTGGTCATATTATAAAGTTTAAAAAAAAATTTTATATTTAAGAAATGGCGTCATGAAATAACTCCCCAAAACAAAAAAAAAAAAATAAATAAATTGAGCGGTAAATCCTTGCGTCGGGCCGTAGGCCGTCTATTTAGGAAATATTTATTAAGCGAAGCCATTGTTGGACATACCATAGAGTAGAAAGTCCTTGCGCTATTAAGTGAATCTTTATTAAGCGATTAAACTGAAATGTATTAAACTTTGAAGCCCCACTCGAAAGTATGAGCGACCTACTATTTTTAGAAATGTCACTAAAACCGACTTGTTCCATAATTTGTTATTTTTAAATAGGAACTTATTTCATTTTAAAATTAGGGATTTGTTTCATATGAAATAAATCCCCAAAAATGGGGTGTTATTTCATTTTAATTTAGGAAGTTATTTCATTTTGTTCCCCAAGGTTGAAATGAAAAGTGGCCCCAAATATTGGGTTAATTTTTCGTAATGAACAATTACCCCAAAAACGTAAATGAAATTTTACCCCATTTAGTTTTAATTTAAATATAGGTGGCGTGTCATGAAGTCCAGTGTCATATTTTCGATGGGCGTTATGACTCACTAAATTGAGTCTAGTGTCCATGGACGTTATAACAATTTCAAAAGGGTCAC
This sequence comes from Lucilia sericata, assembly GCF_015586225.1. NCBI lineage: Eukaryota > Metazoa > Arthropoda > Insecta > Diptera > Calliphoridae > Lucilia > Lucilia sericata. The sequence goes on from NW_023994995.1 coordinate 170,644, forward strand.
ATTGCATATGAGCAATGTAACTTAAAGTCCATGGATTCCAAAGAGTCCATTTATCAAAAGAAGGCTTAATTTAGCGAAGCCGGTATTCGAAATACCCCAGAGTTTAAAACCCCTGCGGACGGATAAATTTAGGATAAATTCTTTTGGGGGTAAGAGTGTCCCTTTCTTAAATTCTTTACAAATTTTGTATTTTCATAAAATGTTCAAAATTAACAAACATTTTATGAAAATGCAACAAATATTATTACATAAATATTTTTTATAAAATAGCGCGATTTCCTTTTATATTTTGGGGCCATAATTCGCAGTGCCATCTGAGACAGATGTACGATGAAACCAGTCTCGCCTCCATCTGTAAGAGATGGGGAAAATCAAATCCGGCCCTGCAGCTTTATAGGGAGCGAAGCTCTTGATTGCCCCTTTAACCATATCAGATGTAATTACAATTTCCGTGTTAGCCTCCCCTTCCTCCAATATCGGTTCATCTATGTTATTCGATATACCGGGTGGAAAATGAGAGTCCATTAGGAGTTTCATTGTCTCCTCCAGCCTCCTGTACGTATCATCGACCGTAGATTCCGGTTGGACATGAGTTTTGGATAGGAATTTTTTTATCTTCGATACGTCATTTACACTGTCTACCTGTTCACAGAAAAGTTTCCAGGAGTCTCGTTTGGCTTTCCTGTAAAAGACGTCCCATTTTTCCGGCCAGCTCAGCATTTTGACCACCAAGAATTTCCAGTATACGTTCATTAGCCAGTTTACTGCCCCATCCCTTTATGTAGACAGTGGACTTTAAGAGCACATACGCTCGCTCTTCTTTGCAAGGCCCAGCTTAGCGCCGTCCCAGGGAGGAGGGATACTTTCCACTAAGTTCTTTAGGGTGATAACACATTGGTGAGATGCCAACCTCATCAACATCACCACGCCCATGCTGAACTCGCAGCTCACGCTCTCTATTTGTTGTTTGCCCTTTGAAGCGATTGCGTGGTCCACTATCAAAAAAGAAGTAAAATTTACTCTATGGAAGTACTGAAAAATATCTGAAGAAATGATGATTTTAACACAGGCTTGTTATAGGAGGGATGTACTTTTTATTTGATTCCAAATTCACTACTTCTTGCGACTTGTTGTTTTTTGAATCATTTCAAAAAAATCTAAACTTTATGCACATCCGTTGTCTAAATGGTAACAAACGCGGTAAGCTCACTATTGACAACGCATTTTGAGCTTACCACATTTGTTAACTTTTAGACAACGGATGTGTATAATTTTAGATAAATTATAGTTTTGTTTTGAAACAATATATTCAATATGGGGTATCATTTGGAAGGTGTATTAAAGCCGCGTCCAATGATGTGTTAATCATAAATAACAGTCTCCTCATAATTGTCATATTTCAAAAAGATTTAAAATTCTTAGGTTTTTCATGGATATATATATAAAATTTTTGCATAATTTTGCAAATTGTGTACACCTTTAGACGCTGCAAAATTTAAAAAATTACTAAAAAGGGTCTTTTTTTTTTGTAACCGCTCCAGCGCACGAATGGCCATCGATAGACTCAAAATATTTTGGGAACCATCATAAAACAAAACAAAGATTTTTTGAAGCTGGGTAAAATATTGAATTGAACATAAAAAATCGTGTCCCCCACAGGATATTTTCTTGAAAACTGTCCAGCTCACGAACGGACAATATTAAACCCAAAATATTTTGGTTGACATCATATTACATAACAGAGAATATTTTGAGGGGCGTAACTCAATCACCATTTTTTGTGAGTCGGTCTAATGTATATACATATGTTATTGAAAAAATTGGTGTTAATTTGGTACCAGGCGTGTATATTTATTTTTTTCTTTGTGTATCTAAAGATTGATTAATAATAAAATTCAGAATTTAAAATTTGTTTATAATGCGAAAATTTTTAAAGTAAAAAATGAAAAATTTGCAATTTTTTGGTATTCGCTCTACATCTTAGCATGCTTAGCATGCACAGCTGATTATCAGCTGTTTAAGGCCAATTTGTTAAAATGTTTACATATTTTTTTTACGTTGCTTTGAAAAATTTGAAAAATCTTTCAAAATATTTGTAAATTTTATAAATATAGAATTTTTTTAATTTAAATAGATAAATTAACTTAAATAAAATAATGATTGTGTGCTGTATTTTGTAAGGTAAAATATACGAAGGCAAATGGAATATTATTCCTTGTTCCACGAAATGATAAAATACGTGCCAGATGGGCTGAATAAGCATAATTAATGTTGGAGGCAAACAAAATCTTTTACCAAATGCTCTCGAATATTTACCTCGACTGCTGCTTAAATTAAGCCTTCACCGCACGTAAAAATAATGTAAATATCAGTGCCAATGCCTTCAAAGGTCCTGCATGTCTGCTACTTATAAAACAACAAAACGCCAATGCCTTCAAAGGTCCTAAAACAAAAATCGGCACGAATATTTACCTCCCTTGACTGGTGCTTTGTTCTGTATCACGAATCGAATTCAGCAACCACGTGAAGAATTACAAACCTTCATGTACATGGATGTACGACAAGCCAGTTTAAAATTATTATCAAGTTCAAATCGATTGTGTTAATTTTATGTACTCCGTACATGCATTTGTATTCGAAGAAACCAATGGGAACCAAATGTAGCCACGGAGCACGCACATTAATTGGATTTTTATTCAAATATCCTTCTTCATTCAAACTTGACAACAGCATAATGCAACATTTGTTTGAGCGATGTCTTGGACTAGTTCATTGTCGATTTAAGTGTACCAAATTAATACAATTTTTTGAATATTTTTGCTATTTGTATTATTTTTTCTATTGCTGCTCAACATAATCTTATTGAAAATGTTTTATTTGTTGAAATATTTTATTTTTTTTTTAAATTGCTTGACATTTCAATATTACTCGTCTAAATTAAAATTACACACATTGGGGCTAAAATATAAAATTTAAACACAACATGTGTAATTATAAAGTTGAAATGTTTATTTTATTGGAAACATGTTTATGAATAACCAAAATACTACATTTTATTTGTAGTTTTGCAGGCATAATGTTGTTATTAATTCTTATAAACATTTTATGCTTAAAATTACGCATCTTCTGTAATTTTCGCAAAAAAACTTACATACTTTGTAATAGTAATTTTACATGCATTTTTTAGAGTGTAAAACACTCTTGGAATTTAAAATTTTAAATTTTAAATATACTTTAACATGTTATTTTTTATCGAAACGATATATTAAAGGTTTTCATAAAAATTCTTTATCTATCTGTTAAACGATAATCGGATATTGTGATTGTGGCCCTGAGAGTATCAAATAAGACTCGGGAGTACAACGGTACTTTTGAACATCAAATAGTATCAAAAAAAGTACCATCGTACCAATTTTGCCATCCCTGGTTGAATCGTACAAATAAAAATATTCTTATTTAAAAGTTTTGTGAAACAAAAATTATTTCAATAAACACAATTTTCTGTTGTGTTTATTTATTGTTTTTCTATTATACACACACATTTGTTTTTGACAGTTTGGCCTATTTTACAATAACAAAATGCATGTTGTTTTTGTATAGTTGTATTTGTTGTAGCGACGAGACTACCTTGCTCAATATACTTTGATCGCGGCTTTATGATTTCAACATGTAAAATTTAAAAGTATTTCGATAACGCGATATTTTGGGTATATTAAAGTTACGCTATTAGAGTGCTTCGCGGAAAAGACATTTTTTCAAAACTTTCACGTATATTTTTTCCAATAGTTAAGCTTCTCCCACAGTGATATCTTCTAGAACATATTTTGGAGATATACATCAAACGACACGTAATTACAATACCTATTTTTCTTATTTCAAATTTTTGCATAACCGAAGAGCCGCAAATATTCTTTCCAAAAAACTGCAATTATCGTAAAATTGTATAAATTTGGCATTTTTTATTTTTCACTATTCACTTTACAAATATGTGCTAAAATAAAATATACAAATGTTTTCATATATGTGTGCTTAAAATAAAACAAAAATTAGCTTCTCATTTCAGAATGTGAAAATAAAAAACATAAATTGCTAATTTCATTCATGTTTATTTATTACGAATGTATCAATTTAAGTGTTCGTACATGAATATTTCTGAACTCTGAAAAAAGTTTAGATTTGCTCTAATCATCAAAATGATACTATTAATTAACTGAAAATTAAAATGTTAACTCGGGGAGTTTTCCAGTTTTTTCCTACCGAGCGCGTCCCCGGGTGGCGGATAGGGGGTGGTGATGGACCATCTGTCCTCTCCCAGCTTTAATTTCACTTAAGCTGAGGGAGGGCAGATTGTCCACCACCTGGGAATATTATATTCCCCGCGGACCAAAAAACTGGAAAAAACAAATATGGAAAATAAAAATAAAAAGATAAAAGTTAAGGGGCAGGGCCTAAATAACCCAGTACCGGCGGCAAGTGTTGATCTACTCGCGAGTCACGTGTCGTCGTCATCCTGCAATCGTGAGCAAAATACTACTACGGAGGTGGGTACCTTGGCCTCCGTGGCGGACAATGCGTCAAGTGTACAGCATGCCGCTGGCAAAAATATAGGGGTGAAAGAGAAGGATGTACTCGGAGAGAGCTCTAAGCTACCTCAGCCTTTAAATATAGGTGAGGGTTCCGACTCTGAATCCTCAGATGATAATAATAATAATACCATTATAGCAAATCCCAAAAAGGATGAAGTAGAGCAAATGGTGAAAGAGGTGAGTGATAGCATAGCTAAACTACCTATTACTAAGAAAAGACTTTCTGGAGCACAGAGGAGGAAGTTGAAAAAGATGCTTCAGGAAATCATAGTTAGTCAATCCCACGACACTCCAAAGGAAAAATCAGACTCTCTCACAAGATGTGAGGCAAAAAGGATCAGGTCTCCCGAAGAGTTGACAACTGAGAATAAACCTAAGAAGAAAAAGAGCTCCCCGTCTTCTAATACACAGTCGAAGCCAAGCCATACTTCACTCAAAGGAATCTCAAGTGAGAATCCTGCGTGTAAGGGTGACAACGCCAAGCCAGATATTCCGAAGACGAACACGTCGGCGAAATCAACCTCGAAGGTAAGGGAATCTCAAAGAAGCCCCGAAAAAACGAGGAAGGAGAAACTAGACAAGGGGAAAGGAAAAGAGCCGCCATCTTACGCCAAAGTTGCCAGAAGTAGGCACCGGGTGATCTCTGCTATGCAGTTTACGATGCCGGCAATCCGACAGGCAAAATTCCAATAGACCAACAGAGTAAAATAGAAGACCTGGTCAACAGTAAGATAGTGGACCATGCAATCGCTTCAAAGGGCAAACAACCAATAGAGAGCGAGAGCTGCGAGTTCAGCATGGGCGTGATGTTGATGAGGTTGGCATCTCACCAATGTGTTAGCACCCTAAAGAACTTGGTGGAAAGTATCCCTCCTCCCTGTGACGGCGCTAGGCTGGGCCTTGCAAAGAAGAGCGTGCTTCCGGTGCTCTTAAAGTCCACTGTCTACATAAAAGGATGGGGCAGTAAACTGGCTAATGAACGAATACTAGAAATTCTTGGAGGTCAAAATGCTGAGCTGGCCGTGGAAAAATGGGATGTCTTTTACAGGAAAGAAGAACCTGAGGGAACTTTATTTGTAATAGGTATCGACCAGAAATCCATGGCTAGTCTTGCCAAGAATAAAGGTAGGGCTTACTTCGCCTCTAAAGCTGTCATATTCAAAATTGGGAAGGTGCCGATTGGAAGGGCTGTTTACAACAAGCCTCGAAAAGGACACTAAAAAACCTAAGACTACAGCATCAGTATCCACTACTGATAACGTTGAGGAGTCAAATCCTAAAATCGAGGAATTTACCATTAACTCGCCAGAAGAAAGTGTAGTTGCCCTTTCCAAAATTGGGAAGGCGCCGATTGAAAGGGCTGTCAAAACCGGCCCCGACAAGGACACTAAAACACCTAAGACAGTACCCAAAGCATCATTAGCAAGTACTGGCAATGTTGAGGAGTCAAATCCTAAAAGCGAGGAGGAAATCACTCACCCGCCAGAAGACAGAACAGCAGTGCTCTCCAAAATTGGGAATGTGTCTATTAAAATACTGCTATTCCTATGCCTGATAAGGACACCGCAGAGCCATCAACAGTACCCACTGCACTAATAGCCACTTCAGGCTATCCGGATGAGTCAAATCCAAATAGCGAGGAGGTAACCAGCAACTCGCTGGAAGACAGTTTAATGGATGACCATGATTGATGTTATCCAATAAACCTCCATCGGAGCGAGACAGCTACCAACGCTCTGATGGCTAAAATTAACACAGGTAAAATACATATAACTTTAATCCAGGAACCTTGGATGATTCGCAACAAGGTTTCTGGATTAAATCACGTAAATTTCCAACTTTTCTACGCTGATACAGGGCCTCGCCCGAGAACATGTATCTTATGTCACAAGAACTTATGTTTTCTCCTCTCAACAGGATTATCAACATCGGATGCAACGGTGCTGAAGCAAGGTCGTGGCAACATATTCCTTGCATCTGTTTACCTGCCTTTCGATTCTCCGACACTACCACCAACGTCGGATCTGATGAAACTGGTTGAAGAGGCACAAAGAAAAAATAAGAAAATTGTAATAGGTTGTGATGCCAACTCGCACCATGTAGCTTGGGGTAGTACAAAACACCAATCGCAGGGGACAAGCCCTCATGGATTTCCTTAATACTAAAGACTTGATAACATTGAACTTAGGTAATAAAGCTACCTTCATCAATAGAATCAGAGAAGAAGTATTAGATATAACTATATGTTCAGAAGAGCTTATAAACGAAATTCAGGATTGGAGAGTTTCGGACGAGCACTCCTTTTCTGATCATCGGTACATAAGATTCAAAATACTAAGGCCACCACCAAAGCCGATAAAGTTTCGGAATAAGTCTAAAACTAATTGGACAATATTCGGGACCTTACTAAAGAACCGTTTAGGTCAGGACACTTACCAATGTCGAAATAAAGAGGATATAGATGCCAAACTGGAAACGTTCAAGGGTGCCCTGGTTGAATCGTTTGAGGACAGCTGCCCTCTGCGAGAGCGGAGATCTGCCCAGAAAAACCCTGGGTAATTGGGGAGATCCGGAACCTTGGGAAGACTCCTCGCAAACTATTTAACTGAACACGGCGTAAAAAGACTGCAGTATACTGGGATGAGTATCGTAAAAAACTTGGTGAATATAAGAAAATCGTTCGAAAAGCCAAACGAGACTCCTGGAAACTTTTCTGTGAACAGGTAGATAGCGTAAATGACGTATCGAAGATAAAAAAATCCTATCCAAAACTCATGTCCAACCGGAATCTATGATCGATGACACGGGCAGGAGGCTTGAGGATATGGAGGAGACAATGAAACTCCTAATGGACTCTCATTTCCCACCCGGTATATCGAATAACATAGTTGAACCGATATTGGAGGAAGGGGAGGGTACACGGAAATAGTTATTACAACTGACATGGTTAAAGGGGCAATCAAGAGCTTTGCTTCCTATAAAGCTGCAGGGCCTGATGGAATTTTCCCGGCACTTTTGCGATGGAGGCGGGACCTGGTATTCCGTACATCTGTCACAGATATTCACTGCATGCTTAAAATTGGCATATACCCCAGTTAAATGGCAAGATGCAAGGGTAATATTTATACCCAAACAGGGAAACCAAGCTATGCGACACCTAAGTCTTATCGACCGATAAGTCTTACGTCCTTCCTACTTAAAACCTTGGAACGGATAGTCGATAGTATGATTAAAAGCAGTATACCCGACAAAGACCTAAAATTTAGCAGCATGCTTATGTAAAGGGACGATCGGTGGAAACCGCTTTAAACGAAGTTGTCCACTACATAGGCGAATCTTTCGATAGCAAACTGTATACATTGACATCGAAGGCGCTTTCAATAACGTGCACACTGATACCCTTATCCAATCCCTAGACCAGTTTTATGTTGACCGGGTGCTCCGTAACTGGATCAACTACATGCTAAGGAACAGATGGATAAGCTGCGAGATGTACGGTATACCACAGGGTGGCATTTTGTCACCTTTACTCTGGGTTACCACGATTAATAGCCTCCTAAGGACCCTAACCGAGAAAGGACTTAGACCTGTCTGCTATGCAGACGATGTCGTAATACTTTTAAAGGGAAAGGATCCAAATTACTTGTGTAGAAGAGCTGAGGAGGCTCTGAATACGGCCTTGAGCTGGGCTCAACCGAGAGGCCTCAATGTTAACCCGGCGAAGACGGAAATCTGTCTTTTCACAAGAAAAACAAAAATTTCTACATATTACTGAACCTTGCTTCCTGGGCAAGGAGATACCGGTGACAGATAAAGTTAAGTACTTAGGTGTAATACTTGACCGGAAATTAAAATGGAGACACCACATAGAGGATAGAATCAACAAGGCACATCGGTGCTGGGCGATATGTAGGAGAACCATAGGCATGAAATGGGGTTCTTAGTCCTACTATGACAAATTGGCTTTATAAAAGTGTAATTAGACCAATTCTAGCCTTATGCTTCAATGATCTGGTGGACTGCTTTGGACAAAAAGTGTAATATCAAACTACTACAGGGAGTTCAGCGTACATGAAGGTTAACACATCCTCGGACGTGCCTGATCGCATACCAGACACAGAATATGTCGGAAACTTTGAAACGCTAATCCCAGATAGAATGTCTTGGTCAAGCGGAACATTAGAGCAAATACCAGTAGGAATCCGTTGCTACACGGATGGCTCTAAATTAGGGGACAAAGTGGGCCTGGGGTTCTATATTGAAGACCCAGAAAACAGAAATATACCACCGTTTACCTAATCATAACACCAGCTTCCATGCAGAAGTACGAGCAATAAGGAATGTGTAAATTGGATTAGAATAAATATGGCGCCTACAGGGCTTAATATATTTACCGACAGCCAGAAGGCAATTAGGGCGATATCAGGTGATAGAATTAAATCTAAGACCGTATTGGATTGTAAGAAAGCTTTAACTGAATACTCTCCCAGAGGTAAGGTTCACATCATATGGGTACCAGGCCACTCGGGAGTAGTCGGCAACGAAAGGGCGAATGTAATAGCTTTAAAGGGAATGGAGCTCGATGTAGTTAACCTGACAAACGCAAAACCATTCGACGCAACAAAAGCTGAATTAAAAATAAGGATGAGGGAATCCCATAAGGCCTCTTGGAATAATGAAACGGTGGGATAGCACCGTCTGAGGTTAGTATGATGGTACGTATTCTGAGGGACACACAAGATTACGTGCACATCTATACAAA